>NC_034409.1:145822834-145883073 GCF_002078875.1 Numida meleagris
CAGAAGAAACGGCTCAAACGGGAGCAGGGGAGTTAAATAGAATAGTAGGAATGAAGCCAGAAAGGAATGCCGCCTGCAGATTGTGATTATCAGTCATCCCGGACCCGAACTGCTGGTGGCAACGTAAAAACCTGTGGCAGCTTTATATCTCTATTGGCCGATGCTTAAAGAAGTGTGGGTCTATTAAGCCTCTTCCTTTATTTCAGGAAAAGGCTCCTGTATTACTTAAAGAGGGTGTAATTTATGGTGCGCTGCCTCTTTAAAATGCTATATGTAAAGTTGGGTTGCCAGGTCCCGTTTTTATGGATACCAGATGTAGGGAAAAAGCAGTTTATGTTCCAGCAAGTCTACGGAGTGGATGTGCACTTCTTAGCTGTTAGCAAAACATTGGCTAATTACAATGCTGATTCCTGTGATCACTTTTAAATGCTGACACCCTGCAAAGTGTGCGTTGTGCTTGAGTGTAAGGGAGCCTTATGGCATCAGTGCTGTTTTTCGACAGAACAGTTCAGTAAATGCGGAGAATTCAAATAAGCTCAGTAAATACTGCCATCGAGATTGGGAAGAGCACTTTTGTTGTTGTTTGCCATGTTTGAAAACTGGAGAAAGTGGGATCTGAGTCGTGAACAGATGGCACAAATCAGTCAGCATAAATCCTGCCTGCAGTGGTGCTCCCTTACTGAAATTAACCTTGACTTTGGACACTGATAGGAATGTTGAGGAAGTCTGGAGGAGTGCATTTCTCTACACGTGGTATATTGCTTCAAATATGTGTATATATATTTAATTTTTTGGAGTGGCTGAACAAACAGTTATTAACACATGTATCGTTCTTCAATAGATGGAACATTTTTTTTGTTGTTTTATTAAACAAACTCAGTTTTTAAATAAAGCTTCTGATGACTGTGACTGGTAAGAATTACCCCATGCATTATCTCTGTTCTTCCTATATACTTTATGGTCTTTCTTTACCTTTGGTCTAATTGCTTTCTTACCCTCTCATTTATTTTGCCTTTCAATCAGTATCAGTCAGTCTTTCTCCTATTTTTTCCTCTTGACATCCCACCCCCTTCCCACACACATGGAAAGGGGAAGATTGCCTCATGTAGTCGTGTTCTCCCAGCAGGCGAGTAGGAGGTGTTTTATGATACCTTATTCCTCTGTAATAGGGAAGCCACAGATTTGTCCTGCTACCTACGCTTACTCACATCTCTTTTTAATACAGAAATGTATATACACAGTTTAGGGGAAAATAGTGTGCGTCTGCTGATTGGGGTTATACTTCCTTCTTTCTCCACATACCCTTGAGAATGACTGCAGCAAAGGCTTATCTTGCGTCATGCGCTATTCCCATGCCACTGTCTTCTGTGGTACAGAAGAGCTCATAGGCCTTTCTCAAGCTTCGGAGTGGGGAGGACTCATACAGCTTTCACTACCCATGGACGCAACTTCTTTTAACAGCCTTTGGCTCTCCATCACCATCTGGGAACCCGAGAAAGCCCAGATCACCCCCTTCTCCTGAAGCTCTGTAATCACACACACTGATGTCCCCTGCTCACGTGTGTCACACCATGCTGCCATGTCTCACACCACTGCTGCCAGCCAGCTCGCTTTTATCACAAGTCACAAACTACTTACTCTTTTCAGTTAATGTGACCAGACACCAGGACTGGTCACAATAGAAGTCTGGAGAATGAGGCAGCCTCTTTCTTATTTCTTCCCTCTGTTCATTGCAGGGGAGCTGGACTAGCTGACCTTTCAGCCCCTTCCAGCTCAAATGATCCTATGATTCTTGCTTGCTTTCTCTCTTGAGCTCCTGGTTCTCTTTCCCATGCAGTGGCCCAGCAGCTCCATACTTAGTCTGAAGGCCCCTCCCAGAAAAACTTACAGCACTGATTTCAGGGATGCCTTAAAAGGAGGCTGTAGAGTTGTCTGCACTGATAGACTAGTAAAGAACTCAAATTAATGTTTTTAACTCTGACGAGAGTTTCATATAACAACAAGTAGGAGAGAAATGTTCAGGAAAATGGTTTGTGAGGGAAGGAGAAAGATATTTCAGCCAACCCAGCTTCTGACAACAGCACATAACAGTTTGTTACAGATTATTCTGGTGGGTGGTAAATTTCAACAAAAGCATCTTCAAGAACTAGTTGTGTTGGTTTTTTTTTTTGCTGTTGATCATATTCAGAATACAAACTTCGAATTCACATACTAATTGCTGAGTTTAGGTGGTTGCCCTCTATGTCCTACAAAAAGAAAATGAAGAACCTAAACCAGGTGGTTTGAACATGATCCAGAGGGAGCTGCCTCTTAGAGAAGAACCTGTTTAGATCTTCTTGTGACTCAGTATTCATAGCTTTGTACTTAGCTCTATCTGTATCAATTACAGATACCATGCATTCTGCACCCAGCAATGTGTCAGCTGCATAGGTACTATACAGAACATGAGATTCACATTCATGAACTTGATTTTCAGAAAATTTTAGCAAGTATTAATTTTTCATTCTCACAGTGGGCTAACTGGCAAGAAGGATGGTGATTTCAATGGATTTGTTTCCTGTAGGGAAAGCCCTTGTATGCCTACGAGACCAAGCTGCAATTATGCTTAAAAAGAGCAGTATTTTTCCCTTTTGATGAATAATCTGAAAGGGAAAATATGTTAAAACCTCTCCATTAATGACAAAAATTATATTATGAACAGAGTTATCTTTTTATAATGTACGTATTCATTTGTGCATGGGCATATGCTTGCAGATGTGTGCTATAACAGTGACAACTGAGAGGTATTTCTTCAATTATGCTGTGAAAGAAGAAAATGTTCCTCAATTGTTGGTGATTTTAGTTGTCTGTATTGTAATTTGAAAATACGTGAAAATTTCTTGATTATACTTAAAAAAAATCAGACTAGAAGAATATATAACCTTTTTTTTTAAAAAAAAATGTACAGCAAGAAAGATTACTTCTGTGCGTTTATTTTTACCTACCAGAAAAACGTCATGTGCTGGAAATCCAAGCGATTTTCTATGGGTAATAACAACTTACCCATATTTTCACAGATTTTCAAGATCAGAAGTAATCCTCATGTCTCATGTGAAGGAATCTTTAACTTGCACCAGTAATAAACTGAAAGCTTTGGAGAAAGACTTTTTAAAAAAAAATTTGGGGAGAGAAAAATATTTTGTCATTATCTTTTTATCAATCACTCCAAATTCAATATGTCAAATCTAAGAGATTCCTGGATCTTCAAGAATCTGAGCATAATGTGGGTAAAATATGCTTACCTCCATTCTTAAGAAGAAGTAGTCACTTTGATAATGATGCACAGGTAGTAAAATCATTCAAGCCAACATTCACAATTTGAACACAATTTTAAGCCCAAAGTCACAACTTAGCTCTGTATTGAAAACACAAAGTGAAAAGGAAGAAGAAATATACAGCTGCAGAAACAATAGCAGGAAACTAGAAGAAAAAAAGGGTAGGTTCTACCTCTTGATCTGAATATAATCAAGATAAAAGCGAACTTGACTTGCTTTGATAAATAATTGCACAACGGATGTCCTGCCACTTAAAAATTTTTTTTAATTTTTTTTTCTTTCAGAGTATCTAGTAGTTTAGACTTGGTTACTTTAGCTCTTTGACAGTTATGGAAGTAGTTTCTTAACTCTTTAGACCTGAACTGATTTGGGGATCTCAACTAATGGCTTTGCTAAATTTGACTCAGAATTGAAGACTCAAGGAGCCCTACAAAATGGTCTTTCTGCTGTAATCCCATTTTTCCTATGGCTCCAGGACAACAGGATCACGAAGACTTCAAGGGGCCATGGACATTATTGCTTTACTTTGGAAAAAGCTCTCCCTCTCTTTCTTGTCTCTTCAGAAAATTTGGAGAAGTGTGGTTTTCCTCATATTAGGAATAAAACCAAATATTAGAAAAATAGGTTATTTTCCAAACCAGGATATAGTTAAGATTGAGACTGTTGCCACTTCCCTAAAGCTTTCTTTTAGGTACTATAACTGCTACTGCAGCTATCCTAAAAGATGGCAGCTCTGTCCAAGCATTGCTTTAAGTTTAAGATTAATTTTGATTTTGCTCATTTATCTCAGACAAAAAGGTTTTGTAGAATATACAGGGAGGATATAGAACAAGAAAGATCTGTATCCTCCACTCTGTTTTGAGTTGGTTCAAAGATTTTTACAGTGCATGTTATTTCTGTGGTCTGCCTGCTAGGCATGTATGCAGGAATATGTAAGATATTAATACTCTTTAAACTTCATAGTTCTGACAAGAAGAATATATTGTTCTGGGACCTACCTGAAATAAACAATCAAAAAAACCCTTAGATGTCATAGCACTTCTCCATTTCCTCCTGTATATTTGTATAAAATTCTCAGACACCCAGAAATGTAATTGTGAAGCACTCTTCTCTCCACACCTGTACTGTGCAACACAGTCACTTCATTCAGCTGTGTCCTGACATCAGCCTTGAAAAACAAAGAATAAGCAACTGAAGTTTGGACGCCAACATAATTTCATTTATCTTACTGAGCAAAGGGATTCTGGTCTTTCGATAGCAGACTGGAATAGCTTTTATACTGAGACTAAGTAAAGAATTATACGGTTCTATACAGGATAGTGTTCTCGGCTACCTTAACATTTATATACTGAGTTTTCCTTGAAAATAGGATCTGATGTTCAGCTACCAGAGCTGTGAGCAAAGAAGGCCTGATTAGATTGACCTGCTACAAATGACAAAATAGATTTTCCTTAAGAACTCAAGAGTTTTCATGAAGTGTTAAAACTTCATTGAGAATGAGATGTTAACTGATATTTTCAGTATGATCTCCTTAAATCTGTTTTCTGTCACCCCTCTCAGGGACATGCTTATTTTACGTGTAACTATTTTAAAACATAGGTAATTTAGTCTCACATTCTATTTTTTTCAAGGTGATCTCTGTTACCTCTGGTTCTTCTCATCGTGCACGCAAATGTCACCATTAACTTGGAGGCAAGGATAAGAATGAGCTCGGTGATAGTACTGAAACCAGTTATCTGTTGTTCATTTGAAAACTACAAATAACATCACATGAATAATAACAACATTAATAATAATTGCAATTTTAAATATAGTTCTATTTAGAAAATATTTCTTGTTTGTTTTAATGCATGAATTATGAAATTTGGAGGACTTTTTCTGAAGCTAGCAATACTTGTGCTTATGATAACAGTGGCAAAGGAGTGGCAGTGCTTTGTAACATATTTATTTATTTGTTTAACACTTAATGGTGATAACAGGAGAAGTGTGCCTTTACTAAAGCAAGTACTTTCACATTGTCCTCTGAACTGAAACAGCGTTTCATGTAAAGCTGACAATTTTTTCCCTACTTCAAAGGAGAAAGAAATTGGTTTTCTACTACAAAAAATGGTGATTGCAGTCAATTGTTTCCAGTAAGTTTGAAGCAGACTGTCCCTCATTATACAGATACAGAGGGCAGTGATACAGGTGGAATTTTATAGCAATAGAGCCCTAGAGGAAGAGTGGCAGTGCAAAGGTGGCAGATGAAACAACAGAAGAAACCGGAGAACAAAATAACTGTATCCAATAGATTGCCACGGAGCACTTTGAAGAAAATTATACAGGGTCAGGAAGAAGGGGAAACTTGGTTGTAGTGTATGCAGGGCTCTGTGGGAGGAAGACCTCATTTGTTACTTGGGACTTGTGGAAAGAATGTGAAAAATATTAAAAGTTTTTGTCCTTCACTTCTTTCACTGGAACTCGATATGACAGCCAGCTATTTGTTATCAAATAGCTAATTGATATTATATTCTACACTGAATAATAAAAAAGTATAGGCAAGAAATGTTATGTCAAAAGAAGAAACGTGTGAGATATAATGGGTCTGTGTATTTTTATCACGAACAATGCTAATTCTCTTATTTGATCAAATCACAAAGATAGCTGATGAGGAATTAGGAGGTACTTTTGGAAACCTGTGAGTTGGGTTATAGATTAGGTTTGAGCAGGGAGAAGGAACTTACGTGCATCCAGTCTCAGTGTGTATCAGTTGCAGTCCCATCTTTGCTTGCAGGAACACACAATTAGTCTGGATACCATTTTTTCAAACCCTGTGCTTATACTGTACTTTTTCCTTACATTTGGATCCCGATATTAAGAATTAACTCTATCAGTCAGGTCCTGTCACAGCATCTCAGTTTCCACTTTGAACAGCCTGTTCACTACAGCCAAAAATCACTTCTGAAAGACTTGGCTTTACATAGCAGAATATGCTATGTAAGCAATGATTACTTAAACTTGGCAAAATTAAGCTTTGAGTGATTGTGATTTATGTATTTATAAAACATAGTAATGTTAAATTCATGGATAATACCAAGACCAGATGACTTTTGATCCTAAATTCTCTGACTATTGGAATGTAGAACATTCCTTCATGTTCCTCTTCATGTGTACATCCTAGCAATTGGAACAGATCCTGTGCTGTTTTCAACCAGCCTCAGAGGATTGATGGCGTATACTGTAAGAATTGATTGTACATCAACCAAAGTACCTCTTCTGAACCCCTCTGAAAAACACTGCATGCTTGGAAGTGCTTTCCAGCAGATCTCCTGTTCTGGATGGTAGAGGGTCAGAACTGCAGAACACATCAGGCATGTGCTTGCTCTTCCTTCTAAGTACAAGTGTATGTTCTATATACACAAGAATAATTAAAATGTATATGTGACAGTTTCTAAAGAAGGTCACAACATTGCTGAACAATTATAATCAATCACAAAGCCAGTATTTTCGAAACTGCTGTCAAGGCATGTCAGCTCCTAGAAATGCCAAAGGGAATGTTGGCAAGAAAACAAACCAATATCAACCGTTTATAAAAACATACTCTTTTAATTCAAATATTTAGGTGGGTAATATGTTTGTTCGTGTCTGTGGAACTCTAACAGAAGCTATATTCAAAATATCAAAATATACACAGAATCTAGCAATTAGAAAAACTACTTCGGACAAATAATGCATTTTGTTAGTCTCATAGACTGCCTATTTGTAGTAATATACATTAATCACCAGCCAGTAAGTCTCTGCATATTAGTCTTTTCAATATAATTTTCCACTCTTTTAATCTCTTATTACTTAGCTTAATATTAATACAAGAGGTAACTAAAAATGCAGAATTTCCATTTGCTTTATATTTTTTCCACGCTCTCAGTTACCTACAGTGTTAGTTACATTTTTTTTTTTTACTTAAAATTCGCATTAGATATCATTTTTTGGGGAGATTTTTAGACAAACAAGTATAAGATTTGATTTTTTCCTAAATTTTAATAAAATTGAAAACATAAAACTGTTAGATATTCATGTTTATATTGCT
Organism: Numida meleagris; assembly: GCF_002078875.1. Taxonomy (NCBI): domain Eukaryota; kingdom Metazoa; phylum Chordata; class Aves; order Galliformes; family Numididae; genus Numida; species Numida meleagris. The sequence continues at coordinate 145,830,215 of NC_034409.1, forward strand.
GTGTATTACTGACATTAATATTTACTAGAAACGAATACTGACAAACTTCATGAAGTCTCTGTTAAGGGATACTATTGTTGTAACTTTACCTAAGTTACTGTTGATTATATTAAAAACAAAAAAAAGGAAAACTGAACAAAATGTAATTGGAATAACTCAGTTTCCAGGAGGCATCCAAATGCAGTGCTCTTGTTTACAAAAGACTGCTATCCTTTTTTTGTTTTCTTAATAAGTCTTAGTCTAACTCAAAAAATTATTCAGATTTTAGATCAACTAACAAAATCCACACTTCTATTTGGTCTAATTTTTATTTTTCATATTTCAATAGCTTCTAATTTGAGAAAGAACTCCAGAAAAAGACCACAGTTCTGATTGCTTTGAGGTCTTCGGGAGCAAAACTACTCTTTTTCTTTATTTCATGACAAAATGTAAAATTGTATTTGTATTACTCGGCCTCAGTGAAAAAAAAGTTTCATTTCTCAAAAAGGAGACCAGAAGTGATAATTAATGACTTCTCCATCTCCTCTGAAATAATAATAAAAAAAGCATTGGGGGTTGAGGTTTCCCCATATTGCTAAGATTATTGATAATATCCCTCCTGAGTCTTCTGTTCTCCAGGCTGAACATTTACAGCTCTCTCAGCCTTTTCTCGTATGTGAGATGCTCCAGTTCCTTTATCTTTGTTGTAGTCCTTTGCATTGGATTCTCTCCAGAAGGTCAGTCTTGTATTGGGGAACCCACAGCTGGACACAGTACTCCAGCTACTGTGCTCACCAGTGATGAGTAGAGGGAAAGGATCAACTCCCCTGACCCGCTGACAACAATTATCTTAATGCAGCAGTGGAGTGTGTTAATTTTCATAGCAGCAAAGGCCCATTGCTGACTCACGCTCAACTTGTTGTCCAGTGTCCCCCAGGTCCTTTGGTGCCAAGCTGCTCTCCAGATGAGTGGCCCCCAGCCTGTACTGGTGCCTGGGGCTGATCCTCCCCAGGTGCAGGACTTTGTCTTTTCCTTTGCTGAACTTCATGAGGTGATATGCTAGTGTCCACATATATATATATATTTCATTATTTATGTAGAATCAATTCAAATTCTTGCTGCTTTAAAATAGTTAATAGTCATACTTTTTTTACCATATTTTTGAAAAAAACTAACCATTGTTTTACGTATGGAGATCAGCCTGTATTTAATTGCACTTCAGGAATCTGAGATAAAAGTTTACTGCAATAGAGTTTTATCCATGTGTGTAATAATTGACCTCATACTGGTTTAGTGTTTTTTTATGCTCAGTTTACTTCTTTTTTGCTAACATGCTCTATTATTCTTGAATGTATTTTTCAATCATCTATAATGGTAACTAGAAATGTTTAATGCAAAGGAACTGTAAATGAAACAGAACAATTCTTCTACCTTTATTTCATATTTAAATATACTTTAGGTAACCTCATTTATGAACAAGAACAGCACAGAGGCCCCAATTTGGCAAGGTACTTAAATACACAATTTAGTTTTGAGGCCTTAACGGTGTCTTAGAATAAATAACTCATATCTAATACTTCAGTCATTTGCATTTGACTTGTATGTATCATTTATTTCTGTATGCAATCAGCTATGTAACTACATACCTCTCCCGCAGAGTGTGTCACTTATTTCCATTTATCTAAACAGTAAGTTTAATATTTGTGGTTCCACTATCTGAAAAGAACGCTGCTTAGCCCAGATTAGAAATTCAGCTGCAGCTTTGGGATATACAAAATGAGTTATCTAAAAATGCTTTTTTTTTTTTTTTTTTTTAATTTGTTTGTTGCAACAGACAGAAAATTCCAAAAACATTTGATTGATTTTGAGTCATATACAGTATTCAATGTATACATGTATGTGTATGTGTTATTGCACATTTTGTGTTTGTGAATTTAGGCTCTTTATATCTGTCTGGTTTTGTTAATATTGCACATCACTCTGTCTAGGAAACAGTGTGTGTTTTTAACAATTAAATTTACAGAAATTATAAATTACACTTAAATGCTCATATTTAGTTTGCAGCAACTTACATTTTTTCCTCTAGATGGCAATGTATTGCAAGAAATACAGTGAATCTGTTTGCAGTACTTATAAACATTGGATTTGACACTCTCCAGGAGATATTTAAAGTGAAACTACTCTTCTCTTTATTTTTTTGGAGAGTAGACAAGCATAGCACAATAAATACTGAAAAAAATAGGAGCTAAATAGAAAGCAGCAAATAAGTTATAAAACCATTGATCCTAGTACATACATTCCTAAAATAATTATGTATGATGAAAAATCATGTGGACTTATATACCTTGATAGCCTGTATAAGTATTTCCAAAGTATATCAGTATTCTTCACATGCATTGCTGTAAGAAATGGGTCTGTTACATTTCTGCATCAAGACTTCAGAATTCCATATTGACTCATCATATTTTCAGTTTTGGTTACTAATTCAAATACAATATAATAAAATCATATTAATAAATGTGATTAATGCCTATATGGAGAATTACATAGTAGAAGTAACAATGCTGTTGTAGGTGTGGTCATTACAGAACAATGCAAGAACTAATCTGTCTGGAGAGGTAGTATCTTTCTTATACCAACTGATATAAGCATGGCATTAAAATAGACATATTTCTGGATACATCTGTTAGAAATAGCAATGCTGTATTTTTCCTTTGTCCGAACATTTTATTGCCAGCTATATATTTTTTTCTGTTCAACCATAATATAAGAAAGAGATAGACAGTATTTTCTTGAAAAGATTACATAGAAACTCAAGGATTCGTGGTAGTTGTGCACCAGCATATAGACTTCTGGATCTTATTTATATGTATGCCTTTAGAAAATACTATATACACCTGTGGAAGAAGAAAATAACTGAAACGCTATTTGGATTCATCTAAATTAATCTATTTGAGATATTCTCTTTATATGCACAAGTTTGATTTTTCTCTATAAATAAGGAAAAATAAATACTGATGCTGCTTCTGAAAGTTTCTCACCTTCACTCTTTTCTGCAGAATCTGGCAGAGCAGTAAATCAACCCAGAAAATCTATTCATCATTTATTTTCCCCTCAAACTTCTGGTGCAGACTCCTGGGGAACTGCTCACTTTTGTTAAGTGAGAAGATGATCTGGTAGCATGACTGCAATTAGGACACTGAGGACACTTTAGGGAGGTCAACAAGCCGTGAAGTACGGCCATAAGAGAGAACGGGAGAGAGCAGGAAAAGGTGGCTGAAATGACAGTTTTAGGGCATCATGTCTCCAAATTTATGTAAGTTAGACAGATGTTTTGCCTCAGGAAAATTATATGGGTTTAGGGCTGGATTTGTCATCACAGTGTATTTGCCCTCTTGAAAACATTGTATCTAAAACTTTGTGCTGAACTGGTATTGTTTGCCTGTTGGATCTGATTAAGAATAAGGGGAGAGATTGTCTGAGGCTAATAAATACGAAGAGGGAAGGTACCAATAAAGATAGCTGGGTATTGGTGGATACTGATAGTAAAAACGATATAGGTATTTCCTTTGGAATGGTGAAAGGATGATGAGGACCTGACTGTTGATTCTACAGATTTTAAGATGACTCAGGCAAAGAAAGGATTAGAAAACATGCTATCTGATTTCACTGTACCAAATAGGTAAAAGCTGCAGATGGCTGAGAATTAGGAGTACAGTGGAGGAGTTGGCTAGCTGGTGTCTTTGAGATAAAAAACTGAAGGTCAAAAGAACTGAAGAGGAGTGGAACTGCTTGAAATAAAGCATAAATATCATAGGGAAAGCTATACATCATTTTCTGAACACTGTTGGAAAAGCAGAGGAGTCAGTGCAAGAAGAAAAGCAAAACTTTGTCCTGCTTAGTTAATTAGAGTGCAAACTCCCACCTTTCAATACAGACAAATTCAGAAACTTGCAATGTAGTGAGCTATTGTTGTGTACTCAGACATCTGGAGTCTATGTGTGGTGTCCAGCAACAAAGTTCTGCAAGGGCAGACAACAGTGGGACAGAGCTCTGTGGTGAAATCCTTGGAGGGCTATAGGTGGTATAGTGATGTGACATTGCTACAGTGAGGTATCTTCTGCAGTGTTGGTGTTCAGCAGTCTTCATGGGTTCATACAATAATTCTCCTTTCTTAAACTCCTTAAGACTCCTCAATCTCTAGCAACACCATACTTGCCATGAGGAGTCAATGCTATATTCTTACTGTGGCAAGTAGGAGTTAAACACAAAATCATCCCTTAATAAAATCTGCCCTTGGTGATTGTAAGATGCACATTTAAGGCAGAGAAATTAAGCCCTTTGAAAGAATCTACAAGGGTGTATTAGACCAGGTCCGTCGTGTACATGACCTCTAAGCTGTATCGTCTCTCTGGAGTATATTTCTCATGGTGTAAAGTTTTGCAGATCAGTTCAGAAGATAAAAAGGACTAAGATGTGACAAATGGAAAAGTCCAACCTATGGCCTAGAATAGAGACATGCAGCTCTCAGATGCTTATTGTTTGTACTATCTCATTTCTTCCTCCCAGGAATCAAAAGACTTTGTTTTTTTCAAGACTTAATACAAACTGATGATCTCCACTTGCTAGATCAGCCTTGTAGGGTAGCTTGCAAGTCTCAGTCTTTTCCCAGAAGTACTGTGAGCTAATCAGCTTTCTCTGTTATTGCAGTGGATAGTTTAACAGAAACATTAAACTGTCCTTGCCACCAGCATCTTTTGCATTTATGTTGCTTAATGAGCTTAAGCAGGGTACGACCAGGGTATTATTATGCCAAAGCACTAACAACTAATTATAAAATCGTATGTTATTTGAAATTTAACTATAAATCAGAGATGGTTGCAATAAAAATAAAAGTTGAGATTTATCTGCATATACTAGAGTTAGTCATCCATTGTCAATGCTGTCTGCCTCAGATTCCTTTGACAGTAACTGTGGAAAGACAGGAAGTTCCAAAAAGTAATTAATCTCATCCTAAATTAAAAGTTTAGGATGAACCTGATCAGAAACCGATCATTTCTCTCTGCTAAATAGCTTTGTTTTTAACACGTAAAGTTAGGTGAGGTGAATCTCACTGTGTCTGCTCTGAACAGCCCTTGTCTGAGAGTACATAGAATTATAGAATCATAGAATATCCCAAGTTGGAAGGAACCCATAAGGATCATTGAGTCCAACTCCTGGAACTGTCAAACAAAACAGCTGTAGTATCTATATATATTAGGAATTTTGTTATCATTGTCATTAAGCTACAGCCAAGTTACAGCAGTTTAATGGAGGGAGGACTGGCCTGCGATGCTGTTATAATGTCTGCCACATTACATAAAGCCATCCTATTTTTCTTGGAATGTTACCAGTTCATAATATGTGCTTGCCAGCATTTATAAATTAGATTTTAAACTAATGCAAATGAATTTGTTAGATATTTTCATGTGCAAATTTTTCTAACGATGATGGACCCTTGGATGTTGTGAAAATATTACTCCACTGCCTTGCAGCTTTTATACTCATTTCTATCTGTGCTAAGTTTGCACATAAAATGCTGTAAAACAGCAGTATCTAGTTACTTTACATTTGTTTTGGGGCTAGTAAATGAGATACAGGGGAAGGAGGATAACAACAGTGATATTACCTTGCTCTCACCTTGTGCTATTCATCTGCAAAAGGTTGCACAAAATTGAAATAATTCATTTTAAGATTTCGTTCTTCATATTCAGAGGAGAAACTATTTCTATGAGCTATTCCTTAACAAATCTGATTCTTTGATGTTAGTGCTAGAATAGTTATCGTGCAGTTATTCACTGATAAAATTCTCTCTTTTTTCCACTTGAAAGAATCCCTTCTGGTTATTTCACTCTGTAGATTCCCTCTCAAGAACAATTTTTTTCTTGTGTTACTTCTGACTGACATAACAGGGAATATATAATTCTTGAAATTCACAATGTCTCATCTGTATTTGTAAAGACCTCGTGTAGTGTCTGCACGTACTTCGGGATCTGTCATAGTTTCCAGAAGGAACAACACATCTTTGACTTCTTTAAAAAGAAATTAAGGTGGATGCCAGAGCATGTTGTGCAATATGGATGAAATAATAGGAATTAGCCGAGTTCCATATAGCTTTTGGGCAGCAGAAGCTGCGGGAAGTGGCTACTGTTAGAATTGTATCCTGTACCAAAATTCATCTGTGGAGTCAAATCAGTGCTTAAAGTGCTAGACAGCTTCCTGCAATACCAGGTTAGCAAGGGGCTTTCCTTCTCTACTTTATGTACAGGCTCATCTGATGAAGTCACTGAACTGAGAACGGGACTAACTTGCCTCTGGCATTTGACCAGTCTTCAGGAAATACGGAGAGTTTGGGGCAACAATTTTCATATTTGAGCTGTTTCAGATCATATCAGTTTCTGAGCCATAGGATTACACGCAGTTATCACCACTCAGAGAAGATGGGGTATGGTATGGCACAATGTATGATAATGATAAATGTATGTATATTAGATGTTTAAATCCAAAGTTTGCTTTGTGCAACTATTAGGCTGAATTGTGAATGATTCCGTCTTTAATATATTTGATGAGAAAATGTGATTAATTGTGAACTTTAGCCTTTCTTCTCCAAAACTGGTGTCTGTCTTCCCCTGCCTAGGCAATGATTTCTACCACCTTGGAAAGCAAAAGCAAGGTGCTAATGTTTGCAAGGTGGGACCAACACCAGGGAGAAGCAAATCTCAGCACTATCAGTTCCCAGAGCTATCTCACTGCCTGAATTGTTGTGTATACGTAAGGAAGACAAGTGGAGTGAGAAAAGAATGATCTCATCAGCAAACTCAATTTAGTTTAAAGTAACTGTGTCTTTAGTCTGCACCAGCATAGTTCAAAGTTGCACATATCTGGTGTGTTCTTGCCATATTAATAAAACTCCTCCCAGAAAAGAATTGTTAAAACTGTCAAGAGTAATGCCCTCTTGCACATTTAAAAGTAAGATAAATCAGTTAATCAAATATTCTTGCAAGATACCTCTAATTTAAAGAAGAAAAAACAAAGCCAACAAATCCATTGGCCAGATAGCATCCTGTTCCTCTGTTTTCCCATTTGGGCTTCTGTGTGTCTGATATTGATTAGTACTCAACTGTTACTTTGTTAGGTTAATTATACAAGACAGTTCATTAGCACTGCCTAGAAGGAGTGATGGAAAGTGTTATAGCTTCAGATATTTTTAAAGAGACCATTTGCCAAAGGATTCTGTTTCCAATAGTAAAAGCCAGATAATAAGATACAAAATTATTCTACCATCAGATGGAGACAGTAAATAAAATATATTGGAATAGTTCAATTTATTTTCAGTGAGATGCTATCAGTCGCTGCTTTCTTGCTTAATGAAGAAAAAAATGAAATTCTGATTATTTCTAAATGATACATTTTAAAAGTCAGAATACTTGAATTCTGTAAGTTTTTTTGGAAGGATCTAGGCCTGAGTTTCTTCAGCTGTGAAATGAGAATGATTTCTCACAGGGGTATGAATAGCCTTAATTAATTAATACTTAGGAAATTCTTTGAAATCACAGATGGAAAATTCTTTAAGTTAGTGCTATGTGAATGGTGTTCCAAATAACTTAATATTCTGCTTAGATCATATTCTGCCAAAATATTCTGCCAAATATGTTAGTATCAATCAATCTTTAAAAGGGAAAGCCATTTCAGAATTGCTAAAACTGGGTACATTGTGGGAACTAATTAAATTAACAGCAAATGGAATGACAGGTTTCCAATATGGAACAGAAACTGATGAGGGGAGCTTCTTTTTTCATATATTTAACATGTATTTTTCTTTTAGGACACAGTAAAGCAGTTACTTTTTTTACAAAACAGACCATCATAGTCAAGATTTGAATACCTAATTGTAAAATAAGAATTTTATTTTGATTAGCAAATAAACATGCATTTTTTTTCTCTAATATTGTTTAAATACACACTGACATGAGAAGTGACAAACTGAGAATGTAATTTTTCACACTTCTCTAGGTAACTAATCAAGAGCAATAAGAATCTCTTGGAATAAGAATGATTGTAAAAGGACTGAATTGCCCTTTAAAATATCTATTTCTCTCTACTATGTATATAAGGAGATTAATTTGACCATATTCCTAACCCTCGGTTGCTGAATCTACATCCAAATATATCACCTGTTAAAGGGACAGAAAGCAGCACTAGCAACAAGTCCACCTGTTCCAGTTGCTCATAGGAGACAAAAATCTAGAAAACACAAAAATGCAGAATGTAGCAAAAAAAAAACCCCAACAAACACAGAAAAAAAAACACCAAAAGAGAGATGTCAACTTTTCTGTTATTGAGATTTTTATAGTGTTGCCTTGACCATGACAATGGAAATCAGTACAAATATTAAAAGACTCTGACATAGTATAGTCAATGCATGAAAACTGTGCCAAAATTGTATTTTGTTATCAATTTTTATATAATGACAAAACACTGAACAGCTCAAAAGCACACAGATGAGCTCTTGGCTTGTCAGGAATTCAGGGAACAAAAAGGCAGCCTGCAGCTAGCTTCTTCCACCTATGCTGGGCACAAACACATCATCTAAATGCTGAATTGAATTGCTAAATATAAAGAACAAACTGAAATTTTAGCAAGAAAGAGCTAAAGCTGGCAGAAGAAGAAAAATGGTAGCATTCAAAAAACAGCAGCGACAAGGAGAGAGTACCATGGTCCAAAACTGAATAAAAGCCAAGGGAGCACATCCAAAACCAGAAGAGGTTATAAAATGTGGTCAGAGATAAAATATTCCCATTGGAAATAAATGGGAAAGGCACTATTTCTCATTTTGTAGCTAAACAGAGAATTATACAAATCATCCTTTGTATAGCCACCAAATACCATGTTGTCCTTACACTGTTGTCCCTTTTTAGGTTTTAGGCATTGTGTATTTCTTCTCATGATTTTTCTTGGCATGCTTTTTTAATCTCCTTATATTTATTTTTTATTTTTTTAAGGTACTTTCTTTTTGACCATTAAAATCATCTTTAATGGGAAGCAGACAACAAAGATTTTTAGGATATGTCTACTCTTCGCCTCATCAACCTGCGTGCAGCAAATCTGGGGCATTTTAATCTGTGCTGAAAAAGGTGTGTTAGTGAAGTCTTTGCCCATCATTTAAAAGAACTATAATGGAGTATTACCTCTCATAAGTTACTGAAAGAGAAGGAGCCCTCAGCTCAAATAGACCTGCATGTCAGTGCCTGGAATGGATGCTGGTGTGTGGCTATCTCACAGAAAATATAACAAATTAGATTACGAATATTGGTCTAGTGAGAAGCTGCACTTGTACAGATGCAATTAATCAGTATAGCTAATGTACTATTTGACTGTCACCGAAGCTGGATGTTTCCGCTCCTCCTACCAATGCTTCTGTGGTTCCCCTGCATGTGCTCTATCATCTTCTGCTGGACAGACTGATAAATTAACAGAAAATTAGTATGATAAAGAAGGGAGTTTTTTCCAGCCATTTTAGAGGTTGAAATCAGCCAAGCAGGCTGGAAAAAGCCAATGACAGGGCAACAGAGGGATGTGGAACGTGCAGTTCACAGTGCGAACTGCATGGATATGCCAGGAAGTGTTGGGTGTCCACACCACCTCCTGTAGCAGCAACTGCCTCAGCTCTGCCACTGGGCTGCACCCTTAGGAAGAGGAAATCTCCAAGAGCATAAAAGAAGGAAGTGAAAAATCGTAACATAACACCTCAGATAATGTAACTATAATTGAGGAAAAACTGGAGAAAGAGAGCTTTTATGTTGAATGCTAATAGTTCCAGCTTCCAACTCTAAGGAGGAAAACTTTGTACAACATTTATAAGAAAAAATAGGATTTCATTAAAGAAGCAACCAATTCTAACAGTAGCTTCTTTTCTGAACGGAAAAAGCTTATAATCTATGATTTTTTTATATATATTTATTTGTCTCACAGAGAGCTCAACAAAAGTGTCACCGATTGAACTTCTTTTTAAGAACAGATTAGGAAGGAAGTTTTACTGAGCCAAAACAGATAAATAATCCAGAGAAAGACTCTATGGAAATCTGGAACAGGCAAAGAAGCTTAAAAACATCCACATGGAGTCTAAAAAGAATTAAAAACTGACAGTTTTTTTTTTTCTAAAAGCAATAAAAGGCGCAATCAAGTATTTGCTGGAACACTATGATGAATGCTATCTTTATTTTTTTATTTGTTTGTCATACTTTGTTGAACAGATTTCTCTAGGTTACCAGAGGATTAGTTTGACTGTTTGGCTTGTACAGGCTGGAGCAGAATTCCATGGTAACATGGCAGGGATCACCATACCGAAGAACCACTCAGCTCCCCGGACAGGGCAGATCTGGATGTGCAGCTCTTTCAGTTCAGTATTATGGGATCAGGGAAAGAAAGAAAATACAGAGTGATTCCTGAGAAGGGAACAAATGAATTGTCAAACTCAAGACAGTGGACAAGAGGCTGTTCTTATGGGTGATATCTCAGATGTTTTTTTTGCAACCACTGAAAACCTCGGAAAGTCATTACTTTGAGAGTAGGTGTGGAAAGATGTTGTAAGCAAAACTTTTTTCTACGTTTTGTCTCAGATGTTCTCTTAGTGTGGTTCTGCATTTTCATGAGGTAATTTGTTCAACGAGGTGTTCTAGTAAGATTAGTAAGTAGCAGTCTCGTGTTTTTTTGCAGGAAAAAATTCTCTTGAAACTTCTAGACCAATGTAAACATTTTCTCTAATTGGCCAGGAAAGCACAGCTGAAAAACTTCCAAAAACAGGCAAATAGATGGCCAGTGGCACAACTGCTATGTAGGAAATGTTTTCTGCAAAGAAAGGTTTGGTCAATAACTACAGTCATGGGTCCTCATGACTGTGAAAAGTCTGGAGGAGAAGATGTATGAGAAGCAGCTGAAGTCCCTGGGTTTGCTCAGCACAAAGGAGAGGAGCTGAGGGGAGGCCACATGATGGCTGCAGCTCCACACAGGGAGCAGAGAGGCAGCGCTGAGCTTTGCCCTCTGGGAACAGGGACAGGGCTAGAGGTAATGGCATGGAGCTGTGTCAGGGGAGTGGCAGGTGGGGGTTAGAGACAGGTTCTGCACCACAGGGTGGCGGGCATAGAATCATAGAATCGTAGAATGGCCTGGGTTGAAAAGGACCTCAAAGATCATCTAGTCTCAACCCCCCTGCTGAGTGCAGGTTCGCCAACCACTAGACCAGGCTGCCCAGAGCCACGTCCAGCCTGGCCTTGAATGCCTCCAGGGACAGGGCATCCACAACCTCCACAACTTCCTTGGGCAACCTGTTCCAGTATAATGCATGGAACAGGGTGCTCAGGGCAGCGGGCACGGCCCCAAGTACTGGAGTTCATGGAGTGTTTGGACGCTGCTCTAAGACACAGGATTTGATTTTGGGGTGTTCTTGTATGAAGACAGGAGTTGGACTCAGTGGTTCTCATGGGTCCCTTCCAACTCAAGATATCCTATTCTATGATTCTGTGATCTGTGGAAAAAGAGACACTGGTTTTACAACTGGACCATCCAGAGAACTTGCATAGGATTAGATGTTTTGCAACAGTTGTCTAGTTTTGTAAACTATGACCTCTCAAATGGGCTTTCTAATATTTACACAGAAATTGAACTGAACTTGAAGGTGATTGAAAATAAGATTTAGTCACTCTTGAGTTGTGAAATTTGCTAAGCTGTAAACAGCCTTGTGATCAAAAATGGTTTTTGCATTTTGAATGGTTAGAAGAATCATGTAAAATTCAATTTGTGTAACGAGAGTGTGTAACAATAATGATAACATAATACTTCAGTGTTGGTGATCAAAACAGATTCGCAAAAAGGGGTGTTATAGTTAAAGCCAGCCTGAACTGAACGTTATTAATTTCTAAGAAATCTTGTATCAAAACCAGAGGAGCAGATGTTGGCCAAGAAATTTCCTTCTGTCATTATTTGTTTGAAATCTCATAGTTGAGATACAATTATAGGAAAATGTAGCAACACCTTGGAAAGCTGAAAAATGTTGGATAAGTGCAGAAACTGAATGTGCTAGATTCTGATTTATTAATGAGCTGATTAAAAAAAACCAGTCAGTTGGTCATAAGTGAAAAGAGCAAAGTAACTTTGATGTGTACTTGAAAATTCATCTTTGGAAGGAAGTCCAGGCAGGCAAAGTGAACTATATGACACTCTCCTGGGATCTCCAAGGTTCAATGTGACATCACATGTTAGAGGTTCTCCAGCCCCTGCCATAATCACTGGAAGACACTTGTGCCCTCTCTGATGCCCATGGTATCTGTTGCTTTCCTAGCCCATATGGTTCAAGTGAGATGCCACTCTTATCCTATGGCTACAGTACAAGAAATGCCTGGGAGCTGGGGCACTCTCTGTTGCATCTTTCAAGTGAAGAATGTTTTAGTATTATCCAGTTAGTTTAAACCAAAACAGTCTAAGGTAAAAATACAACTGTAAGCATTTCCTTATAAAATACATAAGGGAAGAAATAATTCATAATATGAATTCAATCTAGCTACAGTAAAGTTACATAAAGTCCCTGCTTCCATAACTTGACTTACCTCCTTACTTCTAGACTTTCTGCATGCCTGTCTTGTGCTTGGTGTCAAGCTTTCAAGCCTTACAGGCAGCCTTCATTTCAAAGTCTGGTAGTTGCAATTAAAGACAGCCTGACCCTCCTCTTAATTAGAGTTCATTTGCCTTCTAGAGATATGCAAATTCTCTTTTCCTTTTTCTCTCTATCATTACTTATTCCTTTCTGCCTTTCCTTATCTTTTTTTCCCTTTATTCTTTTTCCTTCTTGCACTCTCCTTTTCCTTCTTTCACTGTTTATCTCTCTATTTTAAACAGATGGATTTACCTCAAAAGCTTAACTGTTTAATTAATTATTTGCAAACTTTTGGTTGAAAATATGAAGTATATACTCTCCTACCTTTCTTTAATGAGTCCAGGAAAGCAGAAAGTATGTTCTTCTTCATATATGGAATGTTAAGATTCTAGTTTAATATCAGGAATCTCTGAGAATCCAAACTGCCAGAGCTTTAGAAGATCTAAAATCGGGAACAAGTTAAAATCTTTGCTTCTCTGACTATTTTCTCAGACTGCAGTTATTAAAAAGAAAAAGAAAAAAAAAGAGTGAGAGAGTGTTGGCTGCAACCCATCAAATCATGGTTGTTTACAGTTTTGGAAAGGAATGCTAATAGTAGCTTACTTTAGTACCCTTCTGTTGAACACAGACAGGTTTCTAACCTGGAGTTTAGACTCAAAGTGCAAGATGCTTCAAGAGGAGCAATGTATGAGAAGTTATTTTTAATTAACACATGTTAAACAAGAAAAAAACAAAAGGCTGTCATTGAACAGGACAAGACGACTCACAAACACATTAGATATGAAGGTAAAAAGAGGTATGTAGAACTTCTGCAGTGTGCATTTGTGCATGTTGCAATACCACTGCAGAGGTAAGTTGGAGACAATGCCTTTAAGAATTAAAGTTAACATTTTTGTATTTATAAAGATTGTAACTAATACTCCTGTGACTGTTGCAGGAAGACTTCTGTATTGGAAATAAATATAATTTCTGTTTTGAGAGCGGTTGCAAGAATGATGGATTTTTACGACACAATTCTAAATGATGTTATAAAAACGAAATGAATGTGCTATGGAGTTCTCAGCAGTTTTCAAAGCTGAGGAACGTTGCTTTCACTGCTTGCACAAGAGGAAGTTCGTGGTCAGGGGAAAACATACATCTCAGCATGGATCTTTAAATACAGAAATAATGAGAAGGGCAGCTCATGAAAAGACTGGAAAAAATGCAGTTTAATGGTTAAATAAGGCTGAAATAGAGCTGGCATTGCTGGGACCCTAATTATAATGCTCTAAGCAAATGGAGAAACTGTTCATTGCAAGAGATATTTACTCAGGTACAGAAATGATCCACTCTTGCAATGTAATAATTAAAAAAACCTCCTGCTTTGTTTAATTGGTTGTAGGAGTGATGTGCAGATCAGTCAAAACTTACCAAAGGCAGGATCATACTAACAAAAGAGTAGGTGATTACAAGATGATTTGGGAAAGTGTCACCTAGAAATAACAAGTTTTGTTTCTTTCTTTCTTTTTTTTTTAAACTGATAGTACAGGGTGATAGTTCTTAAAGATTCAGTATTTGCAGTGTGGGATGCTGCATTTCTTTCTACTGAGCTTCTAGTATACAGTCAATAAGAACACATTGTGTGCCCCTCATCTCATTGATGGGCCTCAGTAAAGAAACCTGCCAACTCATCTGTGTGAGGTACTGAAGGGATCGAAAAAACTTTGGACTTTGAAACAACCTCCTGTTTGCAGTTGAAAAATTTCATTCTTTTTGAGGGATTACCTTTCATCTTTTAAAGAAAGATAATGGCAACAGTAAAGAAAACAGATAATTCTGCCAGTAGTTGCACAAACATTGAAAAGGACACTACTAATCTGAATACATATATAGATGTATATATATATATATATATATATATATATATATATATATATATAGATGTATATATAGATGTTGACATGACAAGAAGTGATTGGATCCTGAGCCTATCCCTATGGACCTGTTAGAACCATGTGAATGCCCAGTAATCAGCATGGCTGAAAACATCGCTAGAGGAGCTGAGGTTAGCTAATAAAACAGATCACTCTCAAAAAAATAATCAGTAGATGCTTGAGAATTGCTAGGCATATTATTTGAGCTTCCTACAATGTTACTTCTCAGTCTGATTATAGAGAATCAGAGAGTACTCAGTGAAAATTTTAATGTAATGAGATTTTTATGAACAACTGATGCAAAATAGCTGACAGAACAACAGAATAGTTGCATGAGTAGCTGGAAGTCATTTGGCTAGGTCTTCTTTTTGTGGCATATATCAACAGTGCTTCTCAAACTAAGAGTCTTGAAAACTCAAGGGTGCTGAGGGAAGGTGCTAAGAAATCACAGACTCTTAGAAAATTCTAAATAATTCCAAAAGATAAAAAAAAGATTATAAAATCTATAGAAAAGATGAATAGAAATCAAGTTCTCTTATCTATTTCTAGAATTAGCTTAATTCCATCAGAGTAAGGAAGTAGGAAGCATCTATAACTACTGGGCAGTGTACAGTTAAACTACCTCTTGTTGCTACTAGCAATGCAGCTACTTCAGGAAACTGTGCATTTCCTCTGGCAGTCAGGAATTACAGATCTTTGCAAGAAATAGGTTTGTAGTTCTGAAGATCAGCTTCCTGGTTACTGCATTTACTGACAGATATGCCCCAAAAGCAGAATAACCCTAGAGGAAGTAATGTATAAGCAATGTTTTAGGCCTTCACCATTTTGACAACAAAGTCAAGTTGGCTTGCAAGAGGCATCACAGCAAGAAGCTGTTGTGACTAAAAGATTAAGAGCATGTGTCTGTGCTTCGGGTCACTCCTCCCTGGCTTGGTTTCCTCTTCACACTGTGGTTATAGTTTGGTGCTCTTTGTGTGATGCTACAAAATGAATTAAAGCATTTTTGTTGTCTCTAATGAGTACATGGCATTTGTGCTTTTCCCTAAATACCTGTTCTGATCACAGTATTTTTCATTTTCCTACAGGAAGAGCTTTAAATTATTCAAATTATAGAAAATATTATGTGTCACCATGATATTTATTTATGTATTATTTTGTTCAAACAAATAATTTTATTATTTACCTAGCTCTAGATTATTCTTCCTCAGATTAAAACTACCTTTTCTTCAAGCAATTCATTTGACTACAGCGGAATTTGTTGTGATGAACATTACTATTCAGAGTAAGGGTGTTACAATCTTGCTCTTCTACAGCTTATTTTAAAGTGATCTTATTTATTTATTTATTTATACAGTGGAACAAATGATTAGAAGAACATTTTTTTCAGTTGTGTGCATATGAAGTTCTTTATGATACTAAGAGTGGATGTTTGTTTATATGTTTAGTAAATGGGGAATACTGTGGAGATATTTTATTATTTTATTTTGTATTTATTTTGAAGCCATACTTGATTCTACCATGTCATTTGATACAGTAGTTTTTAAAGACCAAGCTTGGTGAAAATGTGCATGTTTTCTAAGTGACTACCCAGGGAAAGTGCAATAACCATTATTGTTAAAGATCCTGCATTGGCAGGAAGGATGGCAGATAAACTGGAGTGCACTGGTATTTTAACTCAGTTAAATTGAAATGTAAAGCATCCAAAAGAAGCTTCATTAGCTTTTTAAAAAGCTAGCACTTGGGTTCATACCCAGCTGCAGTGGCACAATGCAATATTGCCTATTACTAGTGCCAGTTTTAATAAGAATGTGCAAAATTGTTATTAAATATCCCTAGTATCATTTGATCTGCAAAATGAAGCCCTCGTCCAAATGAATGTCTTCTCCCTTTGTAATGGAGATAGTACATTGAGAGCTTTTACTAATGCATTGTCCTACTGTTGTGTTTATCACTTTCATTCTTTTTTTCTTTCATATTTAATCTCTTTTTTTTTTCTATTTCCTCTTCTATTTTATACCTTAAATGTAATAACGGTTCAATATGATAAAATAAAGCATTTATAAACATTGCCTTCCAATAACATGCTCCACACATCAACATTTAAGTCGATGCTTTTCTGTTTTAGTCATTTAACTGAATAGAAATCTGTGTATTATGGCTAAAAAAAAAAAAAAAAAAAAAGAAGCTTCTGGCTCCATGCAAGGGAAAGAGAATGGAAGAGGTTTAATTTGTACTCTAGAAAGTTAGCTGTAGCTGTTAGAACAGTGACTCAAATACATGGGTGGATATAGATGGGTTGGGTCTAACCCACTTATTTTTCCCAAAGCCTGCCGTTCTCATGCCATTGAACTGAGCAGGTGCAGTTTATTATCAAGCATGTGAAACACACCATTTACAGTTCAAGTTCACAGTTATGTACACTTGAGGGGGCTCTATTTACCAATATTTTTAACCCTAGACGTGGGTCACTTGCTGTCTTTATCTCCATATTTGAACCTACTTAAGATAGAGAGAAAATACACTTCTGCATTAGAATTTTGTGGTAGAATCAGGTGCAGTGATGTAGCCGTATGTGACTCACTAACAAAGCAGCGGTTCCTCAAGATTCCAGCTATGTCTTCTGTAGTTCCTCATCTGACACTTGGGTCAAGCACAATCAAAAATATTAAAAAGCCCTATACTGTAAGTTTTTAGGAACATGAATGTTTCAGGCTAGCAGGGCAAGGGAAGCATGTCTTTCTGTTTGGATGTATTGTAATGATATACTCAATACATTTATCTTATTTGTGTGGACAAAACTGTAAATACTGAGAACTGAGAACTGTGAGGAGTATTCTTGTCCTTACTTCTGGGGAGTCAGAATATGCCTTGTTTTCTTCTGTATTTAATGAATACTAAGTCTATTGGGACCCTAATCTTCTCTTGTTATCTCATGTAAGCAATTGTATTTATTTAATAAGAACTGTAGGTATCAATGTCCTTTGTATTTTATTTTTGATGACTCAAATTCCCAATTCATATTTATAGTCACACCTTTACATAAAAAGATGCTTATATATTTCTGTATATATATACTTGTACACCTATAATTAAATGTGGATTTGTGTTTTGAACCAGATTTTTATGTTGTAATGTCTAAACTATGTAATTATAGATGTTAGTTTTACTTAGAGATGATCTGCTAAGAGGATAAGTACAATGGTTGCTCATTGTTGTGTGAGGCAGGGGTAAACAAGTTGACTGAAAGTAAGTAATCACTTAAGGCAACTAAATCAATACATTTTCTCTGCTTAAACTTAGTTTGGATGTATTACTGTCCAAAAGTAAATGTATAAATTAAGTTGAATTAAATGCTGATTTTTTCGAAAGGTTCTCTACATTTCTCTTCTCCCTTTTTCCCTCAGCCCTCCTTCCGCAAGTCAAAAACCACTGATGACATAAATGTACCGACACAGAAATCTTGTCAATTCTAGCATCCTTTAGAGAAGTTCTTATAAAATGATAATACTCTTTTTCATAACACTAGCTCTATCCCTGAAGTGATACAATTGGGAAATCCCATCTGTGCATATCATCTGCTGCCAGTTAAATTACTTTACTCAAATTGATTTTGGTTACATCTATCAACCTCAGTCTTAATGCAATTCCTGAGGAGGTGGTTAACCTTAACATCAGTTACTGGCAAGAATTTAAATTACCCTTGTTCACAGGATACCAGGACAGATTATTTTTATAGGAGTATTTTAGGTTTACTTGTGTTAATACTGAGAAATATGTCCAAAGTCATAGTTTTGGGTAACTACAAGGTCAGTTTACTAAAGCTGTGTTCCAAACAAGATAGAAGTCCTTGAAAAATAAATGTAACATTAATATTTCAATTACTTTGAAATAAATTTAATAGATCTAAATTAATAGATCTGAGTTCATATAAGAGCAGACATCTCACTACTCACAGAAAAGATATAATAAATTTCTAGGAAAGGAGAAGTTTTATGATGAATATTTGAAGAAAGGGATAAAAAGCCTCAATTACTGATTTTATTGAAATGACATTGACCAGGAGTCAGCCGCTAATCAGCTGACAGTCCTCCTTTCATCATCTGAGGTTGGATTGCCTCCTTCTTCTGGATGAATCAAAATTGAACTACATGGCAGACCATTTCTTCTAAAATTGAATGAACCAAAATTTGGAATCTGATAAACAGAGATATATCCATCTGTGGATATTAGCTGCTAGAAAATCACAAATTTGAATAATTTCATTTCAGTAAAGCTCACTCGGAAGAGCTGGCAGTGAAGCAGTATTTTATCAGTACTGTGTGTCAGGTAGACTCCTATCTTATCTTTTCAGCTTGTAATAACCATGAACTGTAAAGGCAAAAGAGAAATTAGATGGCACAAATGATCCCTTTTACTTTATGATGATCTTTTTTCTAACTTGTTGAAAAGCTCATATGACAGATTTTTTTTTTTTTTTTTGCTTTCTTTATATGTTTACTAAAAAACCAAACTATTCTAATGATGAAGTTTTAAGACATACTACTGGTAATGATGATGTCAGTTTGTAAAAAGTAAGACAGTTAAACATAGGGTGAAGGAATAAAATTATTTAAAATAGATCAAAACCAAAAACCAAAAAGCAACGATTCTGTGTATTTCAGTTGTTTAATGGACAATTTAAAGGCTGATTTATAGAAGATTGTTTAAATAGAGGTCTTGATTATTATGTTTAGACTGAGAGAAATAAAATGTGAACTAGCAATTCATTCATGTTTACTGGAATTCATTTCCAAAGAATCCTCAACAAAAATAATACATTGAAAAAGGCACTGTAGCAAAAAAAAAAAAACAACTCTATGAAAAATCTGCATAGAGTTTGATTAAAAAAAAAAAAAGTAAACATCTACATCAAACTACATACAGCTCTGGAAGGAAGTTAAACGGTAATGAGGCTCACCCAGAGGGATGACAGAGATGTAATCTGACGCATACTAAGAAGTCTCCCTCTGCAGAGGCCTTTAAAAGAAAATGTGTTTCCTCTCATTCTCTCAATATTATACAATATTTAGAAACAGTCAGCAGTTCCTGCTTTAGTACTTCAAGTTGGTCCCTATTGTAGGTTAGTCATGTATTATTTAAGATTTGTAATGCTAGTATAGCAAAGCTATGAAACAAATTTTCAGGATAAAAAGTAGCTAATGTAGGCTTGAGTGTTAATGTAGGCAGAACTGTACAAAAGATTCAGCTTGAAACTGAAAATGCTCAGAATTAGTCTTTAACTTCTTGACAGCTTAGATGTATTAGGCTTTGGAACAGTGTCCCGAGGGAAGCAATGAAAATTCAAATATGTGGTATATTTAAAAGTAGGTATGGAAAATACTTAGCAGTTCTATAAGAGCAAACAATACTGATTTGGCAGGCAGAATGTCTACATAAATGTCACCCAAAATGCCATCTCATAATCTCGGGGAATATAGTTTCTGTTAAGATGGGTCCCAGCATACATCTTTTCCTCGGTTATGAGTGAATATAGCAGTTGTGAGACTACTGTGGTAGTGATGAGCTTTGCAGTTTCAAAACACCAAGGATAAAATTGACCAAATCAAATGAAACAAAGAACTTTTTTGCAAGTGTGGAGAAAACTTGCAGAATCCGGCAATATTTTGTTTCTTTTACTCCCTCTGAGTCGTAGAGGACTTCTTTTGTTTGTTTGTTGTTGAAGGTCCTCAAACTTGAGGTTTCTTTCTGTTCTCCTGTGTTTGCTTCTGTTATGCTTTGAGAATCCATTTATGAAACATTTCTCAAATATACATTTACAGGAATAATCTATGGCATTCCCATGTCAGGACATTGGAACTATTTTGGTTTTACACCATCAGTGGAGCAATGAGATTAATCACTGACACACTCTTCTGCATGACCTTTCCTGAACAGGAAATATATCAAATGAATTTGGCAAGCTGTGCCATGATCTTGTCATCCTGCACGTCTCTCTCTGATAAACCTGCATTCTCTGTGAGTTCTCTCTACAACTCCTCTTTACAACTCCCTAGGAGCAGCAACGCACTGGTAGATTTAAGTTGAATAGTTGATACTCCATGATTTAATTTTAGGGGTGACTTGAGACCATTGCGGTTTGTCCACAGTGAGTCTGTGGCCTGTCAATGAGAGCAGAGCCATCGCTTTCTTTTGCCTGACACCAAGAATCAGTTTTTTTCATACAATCCCACAAAAAAAAGCACCAACAATTCCCCTGCAATAAGTTCAACTGCCAGGTCTTGCTAAGATTTCTGCAATTATTTGACACTCTTTTGCTATTGTAGCTTCCAACCTAGTTCCCCAGTTCTAATGTACACCATAGTGCAATCGTATCTCCCACCTTTTTACATCTTTTTTTTCCTTATTCACCCCCAAATTCCCTCTTCTACAATTCAGATAGGACTGAAGCTTGCCTATAGCATTTTTGACAACCTGAAATCAGCAAAAATTTCTCTAATATGTTGGCAATATGACATGTATCACTTCAGAGAGGTCCTGGCACAGTACCTAACCCTAAAAAATCTAACGCTTAGGAGGACTTACCTGCCATAGTCTTACTTATTGCCTTCAGCTGAAACTCTGGTAGCATCAAGAAAAAATAACAATTATAATGTCTTGTCCATACATTGGTGTATTCCAGGCAGCCTTAGGAGTCTTTTCATAATTATCAAACCAAATGTTGGTTATAATAAGAAATACATTTTTTGTACATTGAGGTAATATTTTTTTTCTTAGATTAGCCTCCATAGCTGGAAAAAGAAAATAGAAGTCCTTTTAAGATTTGGTGTAGAAGCAACAGACTTCAAAGCTAAATATGAGTTGATAACACCTGCTCAGTTTAATTTGTATTGGTTTCTCTTTGCATTTGTGCCAAATTACTGGCTAGCAGAAGCAGAAAAAAAGAAAACAAATGAAAAAAAAAGATTTTTCCCTTTTGAAGAGCTTGTTCACTTCAACTTTTGTTTGGTTCATTCTTCTACTTGTCACTGTTGTCTTCTGCCATATTTACTCCTCTCTTTTGCTGGTATTTTGTGGGATTCCAGCAGATTCAATTCTTTAACCTGTCCAACTCATCCTGCAAGCCCCATTATTTTTTCTTTCATGCAAAAATTTTTTTTTTAAATATTTTAATTAGGTGAATCAGTTTATCTTGTGATTGCATCAACACCACCGCTTCTTCTAAGTAAGCTGTAGGGGTGTGGGATAGTGCAGATGGAAGGGAAAATCAAAACTTTCTCATCTGAGAATCAGAAAGCTGCTCAATTCAATCCACAGTACAAAACCATACCCTGAAATATGGACAAATAGATGTTTCCCTCAGGGTTAATAGAATATTTTTTAATCTTCGGACATAACTTTTGCCATATATCTGGGATAATTGTAAGGGATAAATATAGTGGTTTATGGGATAGGTAAGTTAAAGTATGGGAACTACCAATTGAAGAACAGACCAGCTGCCAAAAATGGAAGTAAATGGTAATATTGGAAGGGTTCTCACGAAGACGCATATTAAAATGGGCACTGGGCCAATATTCCAATATTTGCTGGTGCTGCTTGTATGACAGACTAGGAAGACTGCTTACATAGGGGAGACGTCAAGGAAGATACAGAGACAGATAAGGCCCTATCCTGTAACCCTCTGCTTAGCTACTAGAGAGCAGAGTGATGTCCTATGTGTGTAGCACTCAACAACATGAAATCTGGATGATTCAGACTGTGAGTTATGGTGGAGGTGGACAGTTAATAAATGAAACAACAGTGGGAAGTACAATCGTTAATTATTTTGTAGTAGAAAAAAAGGAGAGAAATACTGAAGCAGAAGCTACTTATTTAAAATATGTTACTATCTACGTAAAAAAAAATATATATAATGCTTGAAATAAATTGATTACAGAAATATATTTTTTTTAACCTAAAAAAATTCTGAGGAGTAAATATTTCAAACCACTACATGTTTACATCAACATTTTACCCTTGCTTTGAAAGAAGTGCTGTGAATTTGTATTTATGACTCTAATTACAGAGAACTGAAGAACCTGGAACCGATATTTTCTCTTATCAAATAAGCATACACAAAAATATAATGTATAATTGTACCTGAGAAATGAACAAATTGAATTTTCTTTTCATCAAAACATCTCGTGGAGCTAACAATTCTTTTTAATATGGAAAGAGACTAAGAAATGTTTGTGTAAATTTTTATTTCAATATTATTCTAGTTCAGATTTAGTTAGAAACACTAGTAAATGTTTTAGGGTGATAATAAATTCTGTTGCATTCTGTTGCCACTCAGATCCACACTGTTCTGTCCTCTGCCCCATCCTGTTCTGTCAACAAAGACCTTTTTTTTTTCTACTCAAAGCAGCTTCCTGCTTTTCATGAAAGCAGTTCTTTTAGGTAGTACCTTAATATTCGTTTTTCTCTATTTTCGTTTTTCTAATGTTTTCTAATATTCGTTTTCTTCTAATTTGTATAGAGCACAGACTTCCTTTGAACAGTAGAGAGCAGAACTAGGAGAAGAGTATGGATGCCTTTGACGCTAGAGCTAAAATGAAGCAAAACGTAAAGGCTCTTCAGTGCAAGTTCTTCCTTTATTTAAGCCCATCCTATGGATTAAGGAACAAAATTCCTTCAGTTAAAAGTATACTTTTGACTGACATTATATCTTCCTTTTATCAATCAGGCAGGGATATTTCATGAAAAGAATAGACAATATATGACATCATATTTAGTGGGGACTGGGAGTAAAGGGCATGATCATACATCATGCCCATCAACATATATTGACAGAATGTAGAGATTTTATAAACTGCATACAACTTAATTAAAAAGCTCCATATTTTTAAACTGAATGATACTATAGTGATTGGGAACAGTAGTCCTGTAAAAGAAGTGAATATACTGTTAGAGTTAACGCAAGGAGAAAGCAGTAAGATACTGTAGTACTGTATACTTACTGCAGTAAGTATATGCTTAAATTAACCTACATGAGTAAGTTGTACTTACTTATTATCCTTAAAGCAAGTAACAACACAGAACATATAAGCCTTTGCAAGAACACAACTTCTAGGACTTTGATCAGTCACTTTCTAATGCCATTCGTTGAGTCTTTTTTTTTTTCTCTGAGTCACAAAAGAATAATTTCACAGAAGACTCAGGATTATTCCGCACAGTTCTGAAAGAATTGTAATTTTTACATCCTTATTCTTTTCATCCTTATCCTATTCTGCTTCAGATCTGGAGAAAATTAAGCTGAAAGTCTTGACAAAATGTGTGGATTCCTGACAATAAAATAACAAGATACTAAAAAGTAATAATGATTCTCAGAAAAGTGCATTCTGTATGTGCTGTATGCACAATCAATTTAGAATCCATGCAAATATCTGGATAAACTAATGTATGTGACAAAGCTGTGAAATTTATGAAGGAGAGTAGGAAATTAGTAAAACTGGAAATCTATTACATAGTTAGTGAAATTCATCTGTTCAGATGATAAACTGCTCAATAAGATACATATTTTTTTGTAATATTCAGCATATTTTTTTTCTTTTATCTTTCAGGAGATGATATCTGTAGAAACAGAATGTCTCAAAACTACTTTCTCAAGCTGAAGGCCAAGCATTAAATATGATGAAATGGAGAAAAAGAGTAAGAAACTAAACCATTTGAACTCCAACAGTGTGTTATAGTGTGACATTTAAACTATGCCTACCTCTGAAAATCCCAGGAGTGAATTATTTAATTTGGAAAAATAATTAAACTTTCTAGATATTGATTAAAATGTATCCCAGCTGATGTCTCTAGTTGTCTTGAGGAGGAAAATTGTAACTATAATAGTTTCTTACTTTCAGAATACTTCTTAGTCTATGTGTTTCTTTGGCTTCTTTATGCTTTCAGTATTTTGAGAAGAAACACAATAAGTATGTTCTGAAATTGATTTTTTTTCTTATTTTATTTCCTAGTGCTTCATTTCTTCCTGATGAAGCCAAATAGATTGTTTTTTCTTAAGAGCAGCCTCTTTTCTTCTAATTTAAATATTTGAGGGCTGATCCAAAAGTAATGCCTCCTATTTTATTATATTTGTCCATGACATCAGAGGCACATGGTGGTGGTATGGCAGTGGAGGCTGAACCTTCCCACCATAATTCCATTACATGTTGCTGCTATGTGACAGATGGCAGCAAAGAGGCAGTCTAACAAAATGGCATCTGAAACGGAGGTGTGCATGAAGCAAAGATGTGGAATTGAATCCCTTCATGTGGAGAAAATGGCACTCATCATCGATGTTTGCTGAACATTTCTGGAAACCAACCAGTGAATATGAGCACAGTGAGGTGGTGGGTGGTGCACTGGGTCACCTCTACTGGTGCAGATTTTTATGAGCATGGCATGCAGGCTCTGGTTCATCACTAGCAAAAAATATGTAACTAGTGGTGGAGACTATGTTGAAAAATAGTCTTTTGTGGCTGAGAATTTGCTGTATCAAATATTGTTATTGTGCTCTTAGTATTTGTTGTAGTTTCCATTGAAATAAATAGGAGGAATTACTTTCAGAGCAACGTATGTATTTATATTATGCTACATTTGAAAAAGTAAAGCATGTAAGAACTGAATACAAAATATGTCCTGCCATTATCTGTGGGAGGAATTCATTTTCAGAAAGATTTTCATGAGCAAAGGAATAAATATGACCATTTTTAAGGCAGTCATTTGTAATGGCTTATGTGTACACATAGATAGTATGAATGAGTAGGAAAACCAGACATTCATTTGTTAAGAGATTTTATAATCATGATTGAATGTAAAATACTGAGAGAAAAAGAAGATGGAAAAATGTAAATGCAAGTAAATAATTAATAGACCCTTTATTATTAGATTATACATTTTTAGAATGTGACTGAGTACAATAGTCAAAGATGTTTTTCTTTTTATATCGGGAACTGTGGATAAGTTCCTTTAGTAATATGAATAGGCTCACAGATCTTATTAAGAAAACTTGTGCAGAAAAAGTGTTTGTATTTGATTGATTCAGTGTCCTCTAAAAGAGAATTCAAGCTGATTCTACATACCATTGAAGTCAAGCCATTCAGTGCCAGTTTTGGAGAATATAAAGAAAAATTTATGCTACACTGAAGCTATAATCCTGACAGGTTTTAAGCAAAAGCTATAGAGAACAATAATATGATAGAAGTCTGAATAGCTAATCATTATGGACTCAGTATGACTTGAAAATGAACTACAGGGAGAAGTATTAGTTAATCACAGCACATAGGCACTGGCAAGCAGCAGGGAAATTGGATTTTTTTCCTTTTTTACTGTGAAATCATTGAAGTGAGAATTAGTTAACGCTTTACAACAAAAATGATAATAGTCATTTCTGTGAAGTAGTTTTTAACTCTTCCACTCAAGTGGTAGAAAAGGCTTTTACACAGAGTTGAATTTTCAAAGGGATTTTAGTTTTGATTTAACTGTTTACTTGTGGTCAGTTGTTTTGTAGTTCAGTTTCAAAAGCAACAGATATAAGCCATAGCTCACGGCCTTTGACAAAAGTTCTGCTTAAGGAATTTTAATATCTTGGCTAGGATTTTCAAAGTATGCTGTGAGCACAAGCTCTAAGAGTAAGAGTGGTGGGTGATAGAAGCTGGAGATTCTCTCCTGCAGGAGATGGAGGCACTGATCTGCCAGTCTGATATGCTTTCATGGGACTTTTGTGGCTTTGTGACAGCTGGGATTTTTTTAAAAAGAGTGCTAAGCCTTGTCCAGCCTTGTGAAAGCCTTTGTTCCTTACCCATGTGGGAGCTGCTGATGCTGCAAAGGGAGCAAACAAAAACTGAGCACAGAGCCCATAGGGAGATACCAGACTTAGTGTTACTCCTCTCCTTTCTACAGGTGAAGGCTTGTCTGCCTGATTTCCCTCACAGACAGTGCTTTGGATTTTGACCATGCATCCTTTACAGAAGGAGAAAAGTTGCTGAGAAAGGGGATCTGCATCTGGAAATCCAGAGTTTGATACTGCTCAAAAAAATCGTGATAAGAGTAGGGTGTCTTACAATGTTACACCCAGGAATGGTAAAGACATTTTTAACTCCATCAGAAATAGGAGAGCAGCTTTAGAAGAATTTATACATGAAATTTATATATAAATTATGGGAAATTTGCTGAGCAAATTGATTATAATTAGTTTTTGTGCAGAAATTAAGAGATGGACTGTGCATTTCACATGTATCGCAAGAACTCATTTTGGTAGTTAAAACCTGTTGCCTAAGCCAAGCATTACAGCCTGAAAGCTTAAAATGTCAAAAAAACAAAAGACCAAACAAACAAAAACAAAGGCTTTTATTCTCTATTCCTTCAGTAATTTCTGGTTAAAACCCAAACAACTATAGATTATTGCACAGGATTTTTGTTGCTTTGCATGTAATTAAGAATATATTCATGGATTGTGATACAAAAATTCCATATAGGGCTAACATACATCCTGGAAGTGTCATAGATAGTTCCTCTTAATGATTTATTATGGCTACTAACAGTATACCACACTGACCTGTGGTTTGCATCGAACACCAACTGCCATCTGCTCTGATGTATCATCTACTAACATAATTGCCTCCAGATACGATAACACATTTAGTTGAGAGCAGCAAGGCATTTCCTGTTTATGGTATTCCAGGTTAAGGACACTTGTGAAATGATTAGAAATCACAAGCAGCTAGGTGGAATGGAATTTTTACTTGTGAATTTTAATGAGATCAAAGAAAACAAAAATACCAAAAATCTGGAAATATTTTAACTTCTTTTCCACAAGTTGTAGATCACTTGCTTTTAGATGGAAAATAAAATGCCACAGTAAAATGAGAGTTTCACAGTTGTGGCATGTCTGTGTTACATGAGCAAACAAATTGTTTCTTACAAGTGTACATTCACACTAGACAGATGTGATCCCATTATTTTATTTAAGCATTCTATAATGTTGGTAGATTTACTTGATCTTCATTTATTAATAATTCGTTGACATAAAAACTTGAAAGCAGTTCAGTGTGAATCAAAAGATATTGCTGAATGACCCAGACACACCAGTGCAAGCTTTGTTTTATCTCAGGTCAAATGTGCTGAGGAATGAATATGAACCAGATACCAGATTTGTTTGCTTGTTTGTTTGTTTGTTTTTGAGGGGGTTCAAGCTATCTCTAAGAGGCAAAATGAAATGTATGGAAACGTAATATTGCACAGTTTGTTGTGGTAAACCAAGATTTTACCTTTTAGTGATTTTTTTCATTTTCCTTTGAAGTTAATTTTGAGGTGGGAAGGAAATGCAATACCAAATGATATTGTAGGTTATTTACATTCTAAGTCTAAAATAAAAATAAATGGAGAATGCAAATTAAGGTTTCCATAGAAATAGTAATTTACCAGAACTGTGGATTTGAAGTGATGCATATATATTTTTCATAGATTTATCTTGTATATATGTATCATAGTATCAAAGAATCATAGTATGGTTGGGGTTGGAAGAGCCCATAAAGATCATCTGGTTCAAACACCTCTGACATGGGGGGAACACACTAGATAAGGTTGTCCAAACTCTCATTCAGCCTGGCCTTGAACACTTTCAGGGATGGAGCATCCACAGTTTCTCTAAGCCTCCCCCTCCTCATACTAAAAACTTTTTTCTTTTTATCTAATCTAAATCTACCCTCTTTAAATTTAAGTTATATTTATATCTATAAAAATTTTTGACAGTCTTAATCCTGAAAATGTTAACAATGGTTTTAGTCTTAGCTTGTTAGTAAACCGTCTTAGAATCCCCAGTTAAACTAAATGGAACATAGGAAGACTGATGTTTAAATTGCATAACCAAACAACCAAATCCTCAAAAAAAAAGTAATTTTACAACCTGGAAACATTAAAGGATGTGGTGGGAGGCCTGTCAATCAAAATGAGACCACAGCATCCGATTCCTGCTAGCCGTTGTCTCAAGAAACACAGAGGATTACAGTTCAGCTATAGCACTCATTTGTTCTATAAGTAAAGAAAAATAATTTATATTTCAAAGTCTTGAAAGCTGGGAGAATATTGTAAGTTTTTAACTTGCAGAAGAAGGAGCAAAAGAAGTTTAGATAGTCATTTTGCTGGGCAAAATAGTTAACAACAATGAAAGAGGGTCACTGGATGATATTTGGCACTGCACTCCTTTTTTGCACATTGAGTATTAGACAATGATGAACAAGTGTGAGCTTTTTACAGAAACTTTAAGTAAAAATAAATCATGAGCTTCTATTAAACACAAAAAAGAAAAATATTTTTACATTCTTTCAAAAATGACATTTTTTTTCTCTTGGAATAATCTTATTCTCAAAATGCACAAGAATTTAAGAAAAAGTTATTTAAAAAGTACCTTAAATGAAGCATTTTGACATAATCTTGTCAAAGAAAAAATAAAATAAAAATCTGTAAATTAGAATTTACTTTTTTTTTTTTTTAACCTACTGTAGACTAGTCCTGAATGGAGCACAGACAAGTACCTTTACAGCAAAACCAAAAGAACAGTTAGTTGTTCTTAAGATGAGTAAGTTGGACTGTCTTTGCTTACCTAGCTAGCAACCTTTAAGAACTATGTGTTTTATTAACTATGCCTAAAACAAAGCAAGACTGCACAGCTTGTCCAGCATTGCTCATACCTTTAATATAATGAGTAACTCATGACTGCTCCATACTGGGAAAGGAAGCAATAGCATATTAAGTCCATGTATGTAAAATTAACTAATACAGCCTGGATAATGAATAGTGAGTTTTCTAGATGAATATTGCATCCAACATTTACTTGAAGTAACTAAATGGCTGATTTTCAACAGTATATGAAAAATATCTTACATTATTGGTGCTAGTTCACAAAAAGAAAGAGAGAAGATGAATTAATAAAAAAGTACAATTACACATTCTAAAAACACTGAGAAGTCAGAATATGATGCTGAAACTTTTTATCTATATATATATATATATTTAATGGACTAGTATTCATAGATACATATATATATATGTATATGTATGTCATCAGTAGAGGGCTGAAGATAGCAATTTAAGGACCTCATTGACGTGGGCTACTCGTATTAATTTCATTTACTTTACTAGTATCCATGATTCTCAATTTAAAATACAGAAGTAGCCCTAAATTTCCAATACCACAAGAAATAAGACAATATTAATTTTCCCATTTTTCAGACTGAAAAACTCTTTCTCTGTATATATGTGCATAATTATGTACTCAAAGATACGGAATATGAGGATACAGGGAAAGAGACACATTAGAATATCCTTCCTCAGTGTTTACCTCTAGACTAATTCCATTTCCTAGATAAAAGGAAGACATAAGTTTTTTGTCGTTGAGAGTTCGATCAAATGTTCCCATGCTAAAACTACCTGTACCGATGCAACAGTTTTAGTAACTTGAATATTACTATACAATTAATATTCACTACTGGATACTATGTTAAATAACTGTCTAGATATTTTAATATGATTGGTTATGTCCTGTTTTCTGAAGATTTGTTCATGAACTTCCTTGTCCTCCAACAACAGTGTTAAGTTATGAAAGAGAGAAAAAATGCACTTTAACAAGAAGAAGTAAAAATAAACTGAATGCAGTCTCAAAAAATTATATACTATACTGGGAACTTATATATAGGAATGATTAAAAGATGCATACACTTCAGAGGAACTCCATCAAGAAAACTGTGTTTGAGAGGCAGCTTTTAATGCAAAGGCTTTCATTGGATTTGAAAGTAATCAATTAAATTCATAAATTTTCTTTAATATTTCATTAACAAACATTTACAATAACAACTATGTGCATAGCAGGCTGAATTTCTAAACTGAGGAAACTAAGGGCATGTTTGAACTTCATGATCATAATATGTGTTGGCACAGCAAACTTCATGGGACATAGACTTGCACACTGGGTTGCCTTTGACTCCAGCATGTATTGAAGCTCTGCCATGTCTGGCACAGCAACAGTCAGCAGTAATATGACTTCACTCATGCCACAACAGTCTCCAGTCTCCATCAGACTTTTGCACTGATTATATGGGACTGACTATTTTAGGGTGAGCAAGTCTTACTGATCACTTCTTGGATCTTCAGTCAACAAATCAACTTGGATGGGAATTAAGAATTCTTGGTTTGTGTGATATTGCCACTGGTGCCTTGTCATGGTAGCAGTTGGCACCTGCTGTTCTTTGACCCTCATTGATTCCACAATAGAAGGATCCTTAGAGAGACCAGAGAAGATAGAGAGCTGTTTAATCATCTCTGTATTCAAAGTAGCTATGCCAAAATCCCATTGGCACCCTTTTAGTTTCCTGAAGTACCTTAGCCTGAGAAAGTCTATGCTGAGGAAGCATGGAGCTTCTGAGCTAATCACAATGGAGTGTTTTTGACACTCCTTCCCAGTTAAGCTCACTTCAGCTGTTGGATCCCCTGTCACTCCAAAAACACAGATAGGATCTTATCCTTCATAACCTGACAGCATTAATGTACACTGTGCATCAGTGTTCACTAGAGGCCCATCTTGTGTTTCTAGTGTTCCAGACAATTGGATCTACATAGACCAATAAACTCAGTTGTCCTTTTCTTCTGCCTATCTGGAGGCAGGGCCCTTCTAGTCCTGGTCAGAGTATCCATCACTTAATTCTTGCAAATATGAAGTTGAAGTCCATTCATTAGGGTCAGAAGTAAGATAAACTCTTCTAATGTTTCTGGGAGACTGCTGAGTAGATACTGGAGTATTAATTCTCTGGAAATAATCTGTTTTGGATACTGTTCTTTCTTGCAGTTCATGTATCCAGGCTTCTAGGATTGAGGAGAGTTTGCCATCCCACTTCCTCTTGTCCTCTTTGTGGTCACAGACATAAAACCACAAGATGCCACATTATGTGGACCCATGATAATGCTTCTCTTGAGCAGAAAAGTGCTGATTCTTAATAACTGAGATACTGATCTGTACGGGTGATGTGGAAGATATTCTTCAAAATGTTGAACCAGTTTCTCCATACTCAAGACACAGGTCCATATGGAGTAAGAGGGATTTTCTTCATGCTGCTGGTGTTGGTTGGCTAGTCCATCCACAGTTGGTGCCTGTTTCCATCTCCAGGGTGCTGATGTACAACAATGGTGTATTTCTGCCACACAGACCAAATGAATTGCATGTCATCTGGATCTTTGAATGCCTAGTTGTTGCTCAGGTCATTATAGGTCATCAACTCCAGCACAGCTAATTCCCTCAAGTACTGGATGCCTCTTTCCAGAGTGGTGCACTTACTTTGGAAATATACAGTATCTTTCTTGCCAGGAAACTTTTCATTCATGCCTGTCAGGAGTCACTTACAAAGGTTAAGGACTTGTGCCTCTTTAGCAATTGCTTTGTCAATGGAATTTTCCTTAGAGAGGAAACCCAGCTGAAGGACTTCCTTGCCCTCTAATTCTTGACTATTGGCCTCAATATCTTAGGTGACAATGTGCTCTCCTTGGTGATGGCTAAAATCTTTTCACATATCTTGCAGCTCACTGAGGGATAGAGATTGGGTAGTTTCTGACTTGTTTATGAGTTCTGTCCCTACCCCTCCATTCCTCTGATTACTCTGCTGCAGAGCCACCTGCCTCTTCTGATTCTTCTTCCTAGTCCCTCTTAGTAGAAGCTGATTCTTCCCTTAATAAAATGTTTCATCTTGACTATAGAGCTGATACAGTCAAGGGCTGGTTCTCTAGTTTAGCCACAGTGTCTGTTGTGTTGTTGTCAGATCCAGAGACCTAATCTTTCCCTAGAGGGTGCTGAACAGTATTGACTACTGTTTGACAGGTGTGGGTCAGTCC
Source organism: Numida meleagris (assembly GCF_002078875.1). Lineage (NCBI taxonomy): Eukaryota > Metazoa > Chordata > Aves > Galliformes > Numididae > Numida > Numida meleagris. Next base: position 145,862,699 of record NC_034409.1, read on the forward strand.
CCAGCACAGCAGGTGTTTGTCACCCAGTAAGGAAATATACTTGTCACTTGCTATAGCAGAGATTTTGGCCGATTCCATCATTGAGAAAATGGAGAACATACCTTTCCAGAATTTCCAAACTCCAGGGTGTAATAGGAGGTATAGTATTACCTACAGGTAGATTATGAAGGTGTGTTGTGTTGCAGTCTGCTTACTGAGAATGGAAAATCAATGAAGTGCAACATGCAAAGCACGTACATCAAATCAAGATGCTAAAGGATGAAAACAATTTTCTGGCCACTCTCTCTTTCTTGATTATTTGCTAATTATCTGCTTAGTTTTTCTTTCACTGACAGACTGCATCTTCCAGACACAGAACAATTGTCATCCATATCCTCTAATCCATTTTTCACAGTTTTGAGCTGTTGGCAATAGAACAAGAGGTATTGAAATCTGAAATGAGGTCACAAAAGTGTCTGGCTTTCATAGACATACTGAGGAGGAAAGATGAGTGTGTACTAGAGAAACAGGAAAATGAGAAATATAAAGATGAATATAAGAAAAGGCAAATACATCTCCTTCTTCCTCATTCCTGATGTGCAAGTATTCTTAATGTAACAGTTCAGACTCATTTTTAAATCTAAGTTTTCAAAAATTAAGTGTAGTAAATAATTCTTTTTTTTTTTTTTTTTGCAGTATAGGAATTTTAGTATTGAGAAGGGAGATTTTTGGGAGGAGTGTGTATCTAAGACTGATTTTGAGCTAGAATATCTTGAGAATTATCTGAAAATTCAATTTTTGTCAGCCACTATCATAATTAATCAAAACCAATATCAAAATAGAGTGCTAGAGCTAGAACACTAGCCAGGTAGTTGTTTAATTCTGTAAACAAGATTGAGTACTGATAAGTATAAAAATTCAAATAAACCCTAAAAAGCAACTAAGGCTACGTTAGTCAGCTACGAAAGTAATTGATGTAAGGCTTCAGTTAATAGTATCTTGGTTTCTTTTCTTTTCTTCTTTTTTTTTTTTTGTTTTCCTCTTTCCTTTTTCCATGGATAGCAGTAAATGACCTTTTTACCTTTGCCTCTATCCACAGTAGTCTACAACTCAGAAGACTACCCTGTGCAGAAACATTTATTCCTGAGACGGCATAAAAGTTTACATGACATTATAAAGACAGAGCTGCATCACAGAGAAACAGTCAGCAGATATGCCCGCAGCCAGAGTACTGCACAGGTATAGGGACCTAACAGGAAGAGTGAAGTTAAAAAAAAGAAAAAAAATCTGAGGAGTACAGAGATGGGAGAGGTGAGGTGTTCCCTGGTTAGTTATTCTAGGCACATGTACACATCACTGTGGCAGAAGACAAAGACTTAAAGTGAGAGCTAATATAACAAACTAATTCTTTGTGACCTACCCTTTGTCCACTGTTATTTTATAAAAGTAATAAAGAATACAAAACAAAGCAAATAAGATTTTTTCTTCAGAAAATTCCATTTTGTCTTTTTCAGTAAGTCTCCTCTACTTCGAATGTAATAATAAAACAAAATTAGATCCGCTGTTTTTCGTGAGCTGTCTGAAATTCACACAGAGGTATTTCATAGGTGTTGCAAAGTAAATAACAGATTTTAAATATATGGCTTCAGAAAGATATTGTGGAGAGATGGAATTGATGATGCTAAAAGATTTTGCTGCCAGTCTCATGTACAGAATAAGCTGTTTATCTCTGTTTTATTTAAGTTATGAAGGGTACAATTAAGGGATTTTTCTTTATGGGCGCCTGACGTGCTTGGACACTTTTGCCCAGACATAGGTCAGCATTGCAAATTGTGAGCAGGAGCTGACCTAAGCAGATAGAGAGGTTTCCTTTTGTATACATGAAGCTGATAACTTCAATGTTTTAACTGAAACGAATGAAGTAATGCATGTGCTTACACATTTATATCTGTGTGTAAGCAAGTATGAAGCCAGGGTATATTTCTGTGGATCTGAAAACAACTTGACAGTGAGGGAAGCAGTGTGAATGTTGCTCTGGGAGGAAGCCAAGAGAGATACAGAGTGAGCTTCTTTTAGGCACAGAACTGACTGCAAAAACAGACTTGTTTTTTTGCATAAAGAAATGGCCTCCTATTCTTTATTCTGTTTGAAGAGAGGAGACTGTAATTTTCCTTTGCAAATAAACAGAGTTGCACTAAAGAGATACCTGAATTAAAATTATTTGCTTTTTTTTTTTTTTTTTTTGAGAGAGAGAGAGAGGAACAGCTTGGCAAGGCGATTAATATTGGTTCATTTCCAGCAGTAAAAGCAGCTTGTTTGAGATAATGTCTTTACGAATAGCTTTGCATATCTTGAAACTATCCACCTACATTTGGGTCAAAATGCAAAGAAACACTTTTCAGGAATGTGACTTGAAAATAATATATACTAAGCAATACAAACTTAATCATTGCACTTCGAATTAAAGCACATTCTTGCTCATAAAAGAATATACAACTGCTTTGAATAAACGACCTTCTATTTCTGTACTTATTTTCCACTCTTACAGATCCCACATCATGATTCTTTAAAAAGATAGACATTGTCCTTGTGGGAGGAATAAGCCTGCAGCTCAGCTTTTGTGAAGTTCGTATGCAGAAGACGCTACACTAGAACAGATTACCATCTCTAGTGAGCCAAGCAATGGCCATTACTCATACCCTTTGGAGAAAGGATTGCTGCTTGTACCTACATTCAGAAAAGGGGAAGATCAGACTTAAAATGGAGTACTTAAAAGAAGAGATGCATACATAGATGTAATCTAAGTATAGTGGTATAAAGGTGTTAGAAAAGATGGTTTTGTGAAGTTCTGGCCATTTGCAGATGATGTAGTTTGTCTCTTTGGTATATCTACAGGTATGTAAATATCACACAAACTTGTTCTCCCCGGGATTAAACCAAAAGATCAAATAAAATATTGGCATATTCTCCTGTTAATGATATGAATATTTCTCCAGTTCTAGTAATGAATCTTAACCAAAGAAAGTGATGTGAAAGGTGTCTGAAGATTTTTGGTAACTGCTTGTATTATTAGGAGAGTTTCCATGTGGATACAGAGCCTCAGATCACACTGGTTTAGACTGGTAGGACAGTTCTTTTCTGCCTAAACAGGGTTAGGTTCCCACCTCACTGGTAACACTACAAATTTCCATCTAGACAACTTTAAAATGGGCAACAGGAAACATCCAAGCCATGATCATAAAACTTAGTCTTTTCCCTATCTGAGCAATAAACTATTTCTCATGGTAATCTTGCTTTTTTAAAAGTATCATTTATATATTCATTCTAAATTAAGATGTTTCACATCATAGAAAAAGAGAAGACGGAAGCACAGAATCAAATAGAGCAAATAACCCAAGATTTTTTTTTACACATTAGTGCTTCTCTGTTTAAATTGTATTCGCTATTAGCTAACACAGTGCTAAGTGCTTCAGATAATGTACTTTTCGAGGAAAATAAATAAAAAACAAAACCAGAAACAAATAATAAATCAGGGAGTGCGTAGGTAGCTTCCATTAGCAACAATGGGATTTTGGGCACACTGGCAAATTACAAAATACTCAGTTTAAAACCTGTTATCCCAGGGTGGGAGCATGGGAACACTAAATTAACATATATTTTCAGACCCATAGTCTTTGCACGGAACTGATTTATTAGCTTTTCTTTGTTTTAACTCCAGAATATTTTTTCCAAGTTTTTTTTTCAGTAATGAATAATCGTTAAAAAATGCATAGAGTAATAGGAAAAATAATTTTTATTGCTTGAGTTGTACAAGCTAAGAGAGTATCCACCATTATTTTTATTCTTTCAGCATCATTTAAGGCCAGTCTTCCTACATGTAATACTGAAAGCCTATAACAATATGCTGAAAGTACTTCTTGTTACTTAAGGTTAAGACCAACTGTTCCGTGTAAGACATAGTACAGAGTGTGTCTTTTGCACAGGATTTGTGAAGTGGACACATGCCAAAAATCCGCAAGATATAGTAGACTGTCTTGGGAAACTACTCTGTTGAATAATTCACAGTAACCTGAGGCTGTGTACTCATGAATTGGTTCAGCTTAAGTGGATGTCTCAAAAAATCATTTACATTTGAGTATTTGAACAATATTTTATGTAAGAACGATACTCCTTTCTGATCCCTGAAGGGATCTTCCTTCCAAACCAGAGCCAATTGAGTCTGCCACCTAGTGAGACAGGGGGAAAGTACACTGAATCACTCAAGGCAATCCATTTCATCATTGATTTAACTTCCTAAATTATCATATTTCAAGACATTTTAAGGGGATTCCTCCTCCAGGCTTTAAATTTCAGAATAGATTCTGGATTATAACTAATGAAAAGTCTACCTGTCAGATTAGAACTCTAGAATTTATTTTTTATTTTTTGAAGAACAGAAAAGGAGAGAAGAAATTCATTTTCTAAAATTGTAGTCAGCATGACTCCACTAGAAGGCATATGTATTCGTGTGTTCAGCATATCTGAAATCATCCTGACAGTAATACCTGCAATTCAGGCACTGCCTGTGGGTTTTCAGGGTTCAGATTTAGATAGTCACGGTTATTAGTTCTGATAGATAGCTGGACAGCACTAGCAATGAAACGGTTACGATGAATACTAACTTTTCAATGAAAATTTTGAGAATAACTACACCTGGATATATTTGATTATTTTGCATTTTATACTTGCCAAATTTCTTCACTTAATGATAGCAAACAAGAACAGGAGTTGGGAAAGCATCAAAGATTTGTTCAAATATAATAACTTGAGATGGAGTGATCCGAGGATTCCAAATGGAATTGGAGAAAAAAAGAGTTCAGTTTTAAGTTCTTTAACAACTAAAAACCTATATTATCAAAATCAGTGAAAATTAGATCAAGAGAAAAGCTCAGAAACTGGAAGAAGTTTGTTAATAATTTATTAGGTAGATTTTGAAATAGAATTTTCATTTATTCCATATTTTTCTCACATCAGAATTTTTCAAAACAGCATTTTTTTTAGACAAAATATAATTTATATAGTCTTCTACAAAGCAAAAGGATATTTTCAATGTTGTTTACAATGCAACTGTAATGATAAATGAGATTTTGATATGCAGAGAGTTGTCAACGTACAAATTCATTTTCATGGAAGTTAGTATACTGCATCACACACTAGATAATGGGCTAAATAATTATCTTAAGAGCCGACGGTGGCAATGTGTTCCAAAGCATTAATTGTCTTGCATGATGAGAGTTTCTTCCTGAAAATCTACATCACAGTGATAGAATTTATTCTGCATGCTTATTATCTCTGTATCAGAACTGTACAGAGATCAAGAAGGATACACAGTTTGATTTATGCCACTTTGCTTCCACTAGACTCCTTAATTGCATCAGCTGTTACTTGTCTCCACTGTTGTGAAGGTCACTGAACAATTTCTAGAATAACCTGGTGTTCTCACAACTTTCTGAAACATTTCCCTTTGGAGCTGAAGCGTTTCATGTTTGGTTTCTGTATCAAGAGCAAATTACCTGCAGTTAGTTTAAAGTCTTGGGAGAACTAGAAGAAACATTTTTTTTTTCTTTATAAATTGTTTTTGCTTTTAACAGCAGGTCAGAGATGTTATGCTATTGAGAGATGCTGAGGAGCCGGTACCGGATTCTATGGAGTAAATAGTTGTTACTGTATTTCTATACAGATGCTACGTGTAATAGAAATAATTTTACAGTTCTCTAGGGACAGTGACTCCGCCAGCCCATTCCAGTGCCAGACTACTCTTTTGGACGAGCAGTTTTTCCTAACATCCAACCTGAATCTCCTCTGGTGCAACTTGAGGCTGTTCCCTCTTCTCCTGTCACTAGTTACATGGGAGAAGACACCTTGTCACAACCTCCCTTCAGATTTTTGTAGAGAACGATAAGGTCTCCCTTGAGCCTCCTCTTCTCCAGACTGAACACCCCCTGCTCCCTCAGCTGCTCCCCATAAGACTTGTGCTCCAGACCCCTCTCCAGTTTCATTATCCTTCTCTGGACATGCTACAGGGCCTCGATAGCCTACTTGCAGTGAGAGCCCAAAACTGAACACAGTATTCTAGGTGTGGCCTCACCAGTGGTAAGTACAGATCATTTTCTCACTCCTGCTGGCAACACTATTTCTGATACAAGCCAGGAAAGAATTTAATGATCCTTCCACAGGAGGGATCTGACTCGTGTGGTATTTTGTAACAGTGTAAAGCAGTATATCCCAATGTACTTCATAGAAAAAAGACAGTAAGATATTTCAAATTCAGAGTATCATTTTCAGGATGCTACCTTATTTATTTGGTGATAGAATTTTATTAAATCAATTATATCACAGTTGATTTGGGTTTTCATAGTGTTCACAGAACTTTTCTTTCTGAGGTTTATTGGACATTACAAGGAATTAACTTAGCAAAAAAATAATCTGTGGCAAATTCATCTGCCACTCTGGAAGTAAAGGGTCAATGTCTAGAAAATCTGATTTTACAACTCCTCAAATTTCTTAAAACAGTTAAATAACGAGGAAATGTCCTCTTAATCATTTTTATCTACGGATATATGTAGTTGGATATTGTGATTTCATAGCAATAATTGTGATTATCATGTTTTATATTGAACTTAAAAAAAAAATCAATGTAAGATGAGAGTTCCAAAGATATAAATTCTATATGCATACGCTGAGGAGCAAGTAATAATTGTGGATAGTTTTTAGAATAGTAATTATATTTTTCAATGTTATTTTAACATTTGTCTTAGAGTTGATTAAACACTTGTTAATAGCAGAGGAAAGTTTCCATTTATTTGCTCATCTGTCAAATCATAATCATTAGCATTGTTGTTTACAGACATCTAACACAAGGGAGTAGAAAAAATTATGGTCTTATCTATGAAAACAGAAAAATGTTCATCTCTTTGCATTCTCTGAACAATGAAGGTAAATATCAAAAGCATAATCTATATGTAACGGACTTGCATAGACAGAATGTGTCTATAAATGAAGTTAATTGTGCACTATTCATTCTTGCTCATCATAGTGTTTCATGGCATTTCAGAGCCCTGAATGTTGAATGGTGAAGGCTGTTGATTTTATACGATCCTTCAGAGAGCCAAGCTGTAAACAAAAATTATGAAAGGCATAATACGGTCCCAAAGTCCCAAAGCATGCATAGCTACATTCATTGCTTTGGATTTGCTGATTCATATAAACAGATTTCAGCTGTATTGTCACAATGACAGCTTATGATGATAAAAGGACTCCCTGAATAGTTTCAGTCCTTGCATTCATTCTGGTGCTATTTTTTTTATCCTGTGAGAACTGAAGATGGTATGTGCAGTACTTACTATAATACGTCCTAAATAAATGGCTCAAACCACAGCTGTTTTGAGTTCATTCTGTATCTCTGTCACAGAATGTCTTTAATTTCTCCCGAGTCCTTCCCAAGTTGGACCTGGGAAGTGCAGTACCCCTTACAGTCTCTATTTTAATGTGTATATGTTAGAAATATAGAGGGAGATTCAGCCCATCTGATGTATTTTAGAAGTCAATTTCTGAGCCAGTCATACAGTATGCACTTCTGGGATGCCATCTATTGATGCTGCAGAGCAAATTTAACATAAAGCAGACAAACTGTACCTATAAGTCACTCTTCTTTCTGTTGACCACAAAGGGGGCCTTAGATGACTGGTTCAGGGACCTGCAATCTGAATATTTGACATTATTCAATATAATGAGACATTTATGTGGTGATTCAGCTAATTGTAGGAACAGCTAAACAGTGAAAGCCCAAAGATCCTAGTAGTACTGTGCAAAAAAAATAGATATATAGGGAGAAACAATTAGTTTTAAAATGATGCTTGGTGGAATGTCTGCTCAGGATTCATTCTGTCAGGCCAAAATCACTAGCATTTTACTTCCCCTTCTCCCCTTGAATCCTCTCTTCAGTAGAAGATAACAAAACAGAACACTGTTCACCAAGTCATTTTAGTTGCAGCAAGTTCTCACCAATCACTTTTTTTCCTCCAGTGAAAGAAGTAAAGTGCCACAAATTATATCCTTTCTCAGACTTTGTATCATGAATCTAGGTAAGACTGTTCGTTTGGGTTTCTTTCTTCATCTTTAGGAGGATCTCCTCTGTATCTATTCAATAATTTTTTTCCATCTTTTTTTAACAGCCTTATCAGAATTATGTGAAGTATCCCACATTCTCAGCAGGACAGCAGAACTAATACTTTTGTAGCTGAGAGAGATTATATTTGCTTCAGCTATACTACATTGACAACTCATAGCATCCAAGAAGACACAATCTTTTTTCATCCTGTCATTTTAGGTTGCTAAATTCTGAGGTCAGAATATCAGTCTTCTTGTATCTGTCTCTAAATGTGTGATCTAATGTTTCTGACATGTATAACTTCCCATTTCACTAGTCCAGCCCTCGATGTTGAGACCTTCAGTACTCAATATCTCCAGCCTTTACAGGATGTTCAGATTCAACCTAGAGGTCCTGACTTTTTGTGTAGGGTTCTTATAATCAAAATATTAGAAGAAAATCAATAACAGTGCTGCTCTGGAAGGGTTTATCACCTATTTTCGACTCAGCTGGGGAAACTTCCCTTTCCACATAACCTGTTGCCACCTTTGCTTTGTCTAATTCCTTAATTTAGGAACTTATGAGGGTCAACTCATTTGCCAATTCATTCATTAATCATAGCCTCTTCAGTTAAATGAGCAAATTTCATTTTCACATCACATCAAAGTTTCTCCTAGATTTTAGCTAGTTTAAGTCTATTTAATCCCTTTCATCTAGTCCTCTCTCTGAGACTGTCACAGTCTACTTATTTGGCAGCTGATTCTCATTACTGTGGAAAAAAATGGTGGAATTTAGTGTAGAAACAGCATTTCCTCATCTCTTCTTCCATGAACAGCTCCTTATGCTGGCTTTATTTTGATGGTTGAGGAGGAAGGAATAAACATGACTGAATGAAAGTCTAATTATTCAATATACTGAACTATTTTACTGCTGCTATTTTTTAGGAGCTGTTTAGCACAATGATAATGATTCGCAGTATTTTGAATAAATCTCAAAATTTCCAAAATAATTAGGATTATAGCTAAATTAACTTATACTATAACTTTATAAAGCTGCTTCATTGACATTATAGAACTGTATAGAACCAAGCCTTTCAGAAAATATATCCCATTTGAATTCCAAAACTGAATGAATTAGTGAAGATGACTTTTTGGTGACAAGCAGCTGCGCTGACAGCATCTATGTTGTTTATTAATACAAGAATTGGAGTAAAGATTGGATTTCTAGGGAAGTCATCACAGAAGAATATGAGGAAGGCCAATAAAGCCTTAGCAATGTGAAAGTTTTGGAATTAACTACTTATAACTTCTTCAGGAGGAGAATGAATAGATTCTCCTCAGGGTTTTCATATTCAAGCAGAGATGTGATTTTTTATGATCTCTCAGGCAGTTTGTGTACAAGAAGAGTCTCAGCACTTCCACTTCTCTTCATTCCACCAAACTTTCTGCTTGCCAACCCATACACTGACATAAAAGATATGCAAGTAATGAAGTACTAATTGGTAGAGAAGTGCTCTTAATCTATGTCACATCTTCTTAGTTAGTTGTAGAAACAGTCTATCTGGACTCAGTCTGTTGTAGCAATGCATTTTGAGTTTTAGGATCCAGGACTCTTAAAACTGATGTTTAACTACCTAGAAAATCAATGGGGAAAAGCAGATGTCATTGGAAGACTCCTGAGATAAATTTGTTCAGCATTCTGAGTACAGAAATGAATAAAGAAGTTCTGGGAGGAAAGCAATACAATTCATGAAGTGTTATGATGGATTTCTTATCAAGAAAATGTGGGCCTTAAATTTATGCCAAAATAAAAACTTATGATTGAAATACTTCCATAGGTTTTGATCTGGATCAGATCTTGACCCTATGAAAGTGCAATTTTATTTCTTTTCATGGAATATGAGAAAAAAATCTTTATTTTATAAACTGTTGGTGGAAAAGACAGATATTCCAGAAAGCCAAATACGTACCAAGTATTAGAGTAAATAAGTTCATACACCTGTTAAATAGTAAATTGTTAGTTCATGTTGTTGACCATTTACCTATATATTCCTGTGTGAAAGAGAACAAATGACAAACAAAACAAAACAAAACAAAAAACATTTCTTGAAACTGCACTATTTGGCACAAAATTAAGTTAATGACATGAAGCCACAATATAATGTTAAAAAAGTGTTTTGAACTAATTCCTTACGCATTTCACTAAAAGTCTGGTCTGAAGTAGAGTAAAAAAAAAAAATCTAAATAGGCCTTAAATAGGTCAGGGAGATAGAAGACTGCATGTGTCTGAATGAAATGTTTTTTTAATCTATCCAATGGACGTTAGATGGCAGCATTGATCAAGATATTTAAGGATGCATTTTATTAAGGGAAAAAGACCCTCATAAAACCCTGTAAAATGTTTATTTATAGCTTTTATTTTCCAATTTTGATGGAAAATCATGTTTAAATATTTATTTCAAATGTATGGACGTTCTAGGGCTTGTAACTTCCATAAAATTATGTCTATTTGTATTAAGTGGTACAAGAGCAAAGAAAATAGTGTTTTTCACAATAGTCATAAATAAAAATTCCCTTAAAAATAAAGAGAGAATAAAAGGGACAGAGACCTGGCATAGGAGGTGAAAGGAATAAAGATTACACAAATCTTAAAATGAAGAGTAAAGTCAGAGAAAACATACAGGATGCCAGAAAAAAAAAATAGTGGAGATGACTGGTGATAATGCATGGAAGTTTATAGAGTTTGGAGTAAACTATCTGGCTATCAAAGAAACAGATTTCTCTTCTTAGTTATCTGAATTATTCACGTATTTATCACCTAATCAACACACTTTCAGTGACTTACTACTTAAAAAAAACAACAAAACTATTATTCCTTTTTAAATTAAACTTCATATTGTTCTATAAATGGCCATGCAGTGATTGCTCAGTGGCTGGGTTTTCAAACTGCTTCATTGGAATTTATTTGCTTGACTCATGAGGTGCTGATACCTGTCAGCAAGACAGCTCACCCAGCTTAGTCACTCCAAAATCTTTGCAGAACTTCCTTAAGGATCTCATTGTACCTTGTGACCCACATGACTGCATGTCTGTCACAGGACTGTTGGTTAACATTCAATTCCTGGCAAGACACTAGAACAACTTGCTAAGCCTCAGAGCACCTGAAGTCTAATATACTGATCAAAATTACATGAATTTAAAATGACAAATCAGAGTAACCTCTTTGTGAACGTAAACTGCTCCTTCAATAGGGGTCAAAAATGAAACACATTTCATAAGGCACTTCAGTACGAAGAAAGGCTCTTCATTATTGTTTCTTCTCAACAAAGAAGTGAGTCATGATGAATAAAAACATCATTACGTAGATGAAGTTACCGTAAAGTTACTCCACAAATGTGGTTCTAATACTAGACAGAATAGTTTTTGGTCACTTTTTGTAAATGTGGAAAGAGTTTTAGGTGGGATCACAAGCACCTCTGTTCTAGGCCTCAGTTCTGATCTACACTGCTGCTGGGACTTGATGCACTCCACTCACTAAGGGTTTTGGGATTTGGTGGCCTGCACACAAGGCAAGATTTGATAAAGCATATGTCTGTTGTCATTACCCAGACTACTGGCAAACAGAGGATAGAGATGAAAGAATCTAGGGATGTTCCTTCTTGAAGAAGTTGCACTGGAGCAATGTCCTCTGTCATGGCCTGAGCCATATTTCTACCTCATCTTGTTCCAGCTGATGTTGAACCTTATTGTCTTGATTTCTTTTTCTGGCCTTGAACTGTCCCCATAGAGTTTCCTGATACCCAGGGCTTAGGCTGCCCGTAGTGACCACAGCTCCTAGATGAGGAAATGGAACAGGTCTGGGCTGTGAGTGCCTGCCCTGCCACCCTATGAGGATCCCCTGGCCACAGGGAATGGCTGACCTGCATGGCACCCTGCATGACAAATTAATTATTAGCTTGGGTAACCAAATACAAAAATGCTCTTCCAAAATTTGCGTTTCTGCAACATATAGAAAGTTTTAGAGAATTGTTTTGCAAGTAAAAGTGATCACCACAAGGAGAGAGGTGCTCTGATTTGAATAAGTTGAGGCACAGCAAAGATCTTTCAAAAGAGATGACACAGAAAAATAGAAAATAATGTAAAGAACTAAAATAGGATTGACAACAGTACTAGAAAAAATCATTTTGAAATTATACTGGAACACAATGAGTCATCCAGTCAGTGTACTGCAAAACAGGCAATTCTCATTCTGAGATACATTAGCAGAAATGCTGCATGTGAAGCATGAGAAGAAAATCATTATTACACTTTAACAAGAACAGGAGAAGCCTCAGAGTACTTTTTCTGCTTTGGGCACCTAACGTTAAAACTATGTAGTCAGGTTGAGTAGGATTCAGAGGACAAATAAAAGATACTAGAATTTTTGGAAAGCATTAACTGTAGAAGAAAACATGGTCTCCCTGATTTCATATTTCAGATGTTAAAGACTGTACTAGGACATGGCCAGTTATTTCCTGTATCCAGCTTGTAAGTACAAAGAACAGTACCATATTAGTTTAATCTGAAGGAAAAAACAGCTCTCATATTTAGTATTAGAAATATCATCTTAAATTTGAAAATGGTACAAGACAGCAAAAAGCTATAGAGGAAATTTTAGAATCTACTGCACTCTTTGGTCTCTTGAAATATCTTCCAGACCTTAGTTTCCAAGGAATGTTAGACTCCATTAGTATTAATAGTAATTCTGTACTGTTAGGAGAGCAGAGCACTGGAGATACTTTAATAGAAATCTTATGATGGAATTTTGTTTTATAATGAATGCACAGCCCAAGCGCATAACAGCAAGGTCATCCATAATTACAACTCATTAAATGCTGTGGAAGCTCCTCTAGATATTGCAACATAGGTATCAGTACATATCATTATTAGGCACTTGCTGAATGATCTGAACTACACCAATCATAATTTGGAACTTTAATAATTAGAAACTCAGAGATATTTTATAGAGTCTGGAGATGCATTCTGTCTGTTGAATATGCTAAAGACAGTTAGCTTATTTTGTGGCTGAAGCTTGTGGTTACAGCTTCATAAAAATGGCCTGTAATTTTATTACAGTCCTTGGTTTTGTTTGTGAGTACAGGTGGAAAAAAAACACTGTACAGCTTAAGAGAATGTTATAATCTATATAGGCTATTGCAGAATTCTGTGACAGGAATACTGAAACCTATAGGTTGGCTCAAAGCTCGATAGGAAACTTCTTGTTGTGTTTATTCTAAATCGTCTTAGTGCAACAGAGATACGCTCCTGCTGTGGTATTCCTGCTATATAGAAAGGTTATTTATCCATATTTAGCACCATGAATATCTACACTGAAAATATTGATGTACAGCCAAAACCAACTTGAAATTAAATCATGAAATAAAAATCCCTTATATGCATGTTATAGATAAATGAAGATAGAATAAGAAACTAGAGTCACACAGTAGCAAAGGAGTAAGCAGTCTTCAGATACTGTGGTTCAATTTCTATATTTAGCCACACATGGGATAAAACAATATAATTCAGAGATTTTTCACAGTTTACCAGCTTATTAATACCGCCTCCATTTTCCATCTGACCTCTTATTTCTATATATCATATCAAAAACAAATTTTTAATTAGTTTTATCAAGTATTTTTATTATATCATTTCATTTCTGTAACAGTTGCAGCATAGTTTGAAAACCAATAAATAGCTTTGTGTGTTTCATATTGAAATCAAATTTAAATGTTAAGCATTAAAATAAGAGAAGTGCCTGAAATGATGAGATTATACTGAAAATTTCTTTTATTTAAATTATGACAAAGCAGGATTCTGCCAATATTACTGATGTTAACAATAATGTTATAATATACAACATTAATGTGCAATATATAATATATAATGTTATAATTCTCTGCTGCAACAAAAATATTTTTCTCCAGTCAGTTTTGTGAATACTTCTGCCATCTAATCTCAAAAAAAAACATTAGATGGCACTGTTCACATGACAGTACCTTTGCAATGCTGCTACACTGCTGGATGCTTTAAGGTTTCCAGCAGAGGGCCACAAAGATCATTAAGGGGAGGAAAGGCTGAGTAACCTGAGTTTGTTCAGCCTGGGGTAAAGAATACCGAGAGGGAATCTGATAAATGTTTGTAAATATCTAAAGGGAGGTGGGGGGCAAATGGGTGAGGCCAGGCTCTTCTTGGTGTTGTGTAGTGGTAGGACAAGGAGTAATGACCTAAAACTTCAACATGCAGAAGAGCTTCTTTACAGTAAGGGTAACAGAGCGCTGGAACAGGCTGCCCAGAGAGGTTGTAGAGTCTCCTTCTACGGAGATATTCAAGACCCATCTGAACACCTACCTGTGCGACCTATTGTAGGCTACCTGCTTTAACAGGGTAGTTGGACTTGGTGACCTCTTGAGGTCCCTTCCAACCCTTGCAATTCTGTGATTCTGTGTTGTGTGTTTCTATACAATCATTTATTTCTTGTTTGAAACATTGCAATTTTATCCTTTTTTTTTTAAAGGCTAAAAGAAACCACACACACAAAAAAACCCTGAGAGCCATTAATTGGAGGATTGCAGGACTGCTACAGAGATGCAGTACAGTATTACTTTAGTTCCCCTTCATTTAAGTAACCAGGGCAAGGCCAGGCAGACCCTCAAGTAGTACAGCTGTGTAATGAGGCATACATATCACCACTTCTTCTAATTTGTTATAATGCAAATACAATAACCATTTTAGAAAATAGTGAAATTTTAGTATTTGGAGCTAAATGTGATTGTGCTTTAATATTCTTAGTTTTTTTTGTGAGTTGTATTTTTTAAGACATAATATCAATAATCTATTTTTCCAAACTCTTTAAATTTCCCTGATTTCAATGTATTTTATTCTAATATGTTCATATTCCTAAACCATTCCTGCCCCTTTTACTTAAATGCTTAAAACTAAAAGATTCTAAATTAGATTAGTATGTTGCTTCTTTTTATATTATACAAACAGCAAAGCCCAAAGATTTTGTAGCTCTGATATCAGGGTTTAGTGTCCTCGCTGCCAGGATATTACAGTCGAGCATGTTAAGCTATAAGGATACTGAAAGGTGGAAGCTACCAGATGGAGAAGACTTCTCTTAACTAGTGGATTGGCTTTTGTTTTTTACTCAAACTGCAAGAAGGGACCAGATCATCCACTGATACAGAACAAACTTGTATTTTGAAAGAAAATGAGTATTCATTGTGGTGATCAAAAGGAAATAATATAAAATAAAAGCATTTTGTAACATGGAAGAAACAAATCCTCTAGAGTCAGGAAATAAGGTAGTACATTTCAAAACATAAACTGCTAGAAAAACCGAGCACTATATATGCCAAATATTCTGTTAAACATAATAACAGATCTGAATTATAAATGAGGGTTATTCCAAAAGTAATGCTTCCTATTTTATTATGTTAGCCCACAACATCAGAGGGAGATGTTGGTGGTATGGCAGTAGCGGTTGAACCTTCCCACCAATATTCCATTACATGTTGCTGCTGTGTGACAGATGGCAGCAGAGGGGCATTCTGACAGAATGACATCTGGCATGGAAGTGCAAAGTGTTTCATGAATTCCTCCATGTGGAGAAAATGGCACCCACTGACATTCATTGATACTTGCTGAACATTTCTGGAGACCAAACTGGATATGAGCACAGTAAGGCAGTGGGTGGTGACTTTCAGCAGTGGCAACAGCAACGCGAATGACAAGTCATATTCCGGATGGCCATGAAGATTTTTACAAGCATTGCATGCAGGCTCTTGTTCATTGCTGGCAAAAATGCATAGCTAATGATGGTGACAATGTTGAAAAATAGTCTTCTGTAGCTGAGAATTTGCTCTACCAGTGTTATTTTGCTCTTAGTGTCTGCTGTAGTTTTCATGGAAATAAATAGGAGACATTACCTTCAGAGCAACCTATGCAGCAGAAAATTAATAGTTGCACTGTGTAACTAATTTGGTTTTGTTTTAAAAAGCATAGGTATTTCAGCTGGGTCAGAGAGATTCTTTTGTATAAATGATATCCACATTGCTTATGTCTCAGTCTTGGAATTCTTAATCTTAGAATTCTTAGAATTCCTGGAGAGAAATTCCTGCAGAGAGAAAACAGGCTTCTGTTCAGTTGACTCATTTTGAACACCTAGATTAGGGAAAGATTAATCATGTCTTAGGAGTCTCTACTTCTGTTCTTTTACTTTAAAGGTAATACAGATCATTAACTCAAATGTAGACATTTATATTGCAACATATTTTACATTTTGCAAACTCCACCTTGTATGTCTAAATTATAAAATTAAAAATTTAACATTTTCATTCTATTTTTGTCACTTTATGAAGAGGAAGATAATCTACTTCATTATTTGCATTAACATTCCTATATTTAGTCTTTGAGAAAAAGGTGGGAAAGGATGGTGAAAGGAAAAAAGTAAAAATTAAAGTTCTCCCTTAGAATCACAGAATCACCAAGGTTGGAAAAGACCTCCAAGATCATCCAGTCCGATCATCCATCAATATTTACCACTAAACCATGCTCCTTGGTACATCTAGATGTTTCTTGAACACCTCCAGGGATGGTGACTCTACCACCTCCCTGGGCAGCCCTTTGCAGCACCTAACTGCTCTTTCAAAGAAATTTTTCCTAACATCCAACCTGAATCTCCCCTGGCACAACTTGAGGTGATTCATCCAAACATAAAGCAAGCAAAGACTAAAACATTATCAAAGCAACTGTATTCTGCAGAGGGTCACATAACCTTAGAACACTAACTAATTATTGACTTTTTCTCCATGGTTTCTACTTCAGTAATTTAAGGGGTGGGGGGTGGGGGAGAGAGAAAATCCCTTGGCTCTCTTTCACCACCTTTTTAGAAAATATATGGATATCGTATTTATTGTACATATACGCTTGTTTTGTAAATCACATTTTTACTAAAAAATTGATTTTTAGTGAGTCTGTGATGGACTGACTTATTCAAAGAGATTTGCTATTTTTTACATAGGTTTTTAAGGAAATGAAGACATAACATGATAATAAAAATCCATCACATTTTCTTAAATGAAAAAGGGAAGCAAATGCAGTTTCTTGGTGCTCTCAGAGTTGGTCTTCTGAAAATGATACATGCTTGATATGGAAAGTCTTGTCAATATTTTTGAGAAAATTGTGGTCTTCAGAATGGTTCTTTTTTTTTTTCTACTGTTTTTAAGCAGTTTCATTATATTGTTGTAATTTAAGTGATTTGATTCCAGAAGAGCAAATGTACACTTAAATATATTGTCAGAGAAATATAAGTCTTAATGAAAAACATTTCTCATGACGTCTTTATGATTGAAGGACTAGAAACTTTTATTTCAGAAACAGGAGGCAAAAAACTAGGTTGAGAAACATTATTCTCATCTTATGTACAGAGATACATCAAAACATGATCTAGTTCACACTGGGTCACCTTAGTGATCAATGCAGGGAGAAAATATCACCTCCAAAAGACAGTACATATATCTCATGTATCTGTCTTAAAATTAAATGATCTCCTGAAAATGCTTTGTTCTCTTATTTGGTAAAATGAGCACATGTGGTGATAGACTGAAACAGAGGAGTTTTACTTTAAAATTTCCATGTGAGAACAGATTGCTTATACCTTATTAACTGGGGGTCCTGTGTTATTCTAAGGCCAAGTTCACTTTAAAGATGCTTTTACTTCAGGCCAGAAATGATGTGAAGGACTTGGCAGCCTATAATCTGCTGAAAAATGTAACAAGTGTGTTTTGCAGGTGCAATTATCCATTTTCATATATGTGCAGATGCCTCATATGCGACTCTAATCAAACCCTTTTACTCTTGGGACCCATATAGTATGGCCCAATCACACTGATTTTGGAAAAAAAGTTTGTGATGGTGGCCTTCTTTGGAGCTGTCTCATTTTGGAGAGCAAAGACAAAAAAAGCTGGCAATCTACCTCTCTGACTTCCTTGGGTGCCCCATCTCCTTCTTACTCCTGTGTGCCAAAGAGGTCGCAAGGCATTAGAGTTCCAAAATACACTCTTTAGCCTCCGGCACTCCCTCCATATTTAAGCTTGTACTTCCACTTTGTTTTCTGTACAGAGTTCTGATTGGTCACAAAGGTGAGTTATGTTCTTAATCTTTTCTAAAGCAGAATTTTAAAAGCAAAGGAACATCATTAGCGAGTCTAGGTAGAATATATTACCATTTTTTAAATTCTCATTTTTATTCATACTGCCTCTTCTGAATTACATTATTGTTAGTATCAATCTCTTTGCATTACATTTAAGAACACAAAACCTGCATATTAGTACTTAGTTTCCAAGCACAGAGCAAGATTTTCATTTTGTTGATAAAAACAGTTTGAAATTTATTTTAAAATAAACTCCATTTTCCTCCATGCATTTTTTTGCCAGAGGAACATAACTTTTTTTTTAGAAGTTCAGCATAAGAAGTAAAAATCTTCAGGATTTCCAGCAAATCAATAGGAATTTTCAGCTACCTTTTTGAATAACTGTCATTTAATGATCCATACTATTACTGTTTACCAGTTTTGAATTTACTAGTTTGCTGTAGGGCTCCCTTTCTAAAATATCGGGTTAGAGTTGATGGAGTGGATTGTCTTTCATGAGTTTTTCTTGTTGTCTGTTATAGAGCTAACAGAAAATTTAACTCTGGTTCATGAGAAATAAACCTAAGGTCAAACACTGGGCACAGGTATATCCATGGTTTGTTAAGCTTAATAAATGGCCTTTCTGACTTCTCAGCATACTTAGGATTTTTAGATGCATTGTTTGCATTGTTTTATATGTACTGTTACATGAATTTCCTGAGAGTAATGAATCTACTTATTACTTTAATAATTTGGGGGTAATTTTGATCATTCTACTGCTTCTTTATTGATGTATATTAAATATTGTATATCAAATATTGTACCTTCCTTAAATATTGTCATATATCATCAAGAAAAATTAAATTAAATTACATTTTCATACAGAAAAAATATAATTGTATAACAAAACAAGATCATTTTATTCACTTCACTAAGAAAGTGTTGTCCCAATCTCCTGGTCCTGAACAGCAGAAAATTATTTGACCTTGAGATAGTTGTTTTCTTTCAGTCTCACTAACATGAAAACAGAAGACCCAAGGATCAAATGATAGCATATAAAGAGCAAAGGATATTTTCCATCTTCAGTTCAGGAGAGGCTTGACTCCCTTGCTCTTTCAATTTCTAAAGCTGATCCTGAAGCACAGTGTTTTGACCTCTCCAGAACTGGTCTAATCACAAGAAACCTTGACTGTGTTCAATAAGATATCCTGAGTGAGGATGCTCAGCATCAGGAAATGACACACCCACAATTTTATTGATTTAAATTACATTCCTTTGGCTCCAGTTAACCCACTAAAAGTCTGCTGGGCGGAAACACTCAAAGAGGGCTTTCAATTTTTTTTATTATTGGTAATAGTAAACTTGCAGCAGCGGTAACTGCAGGTACTGCACTTGGCACTGTTCATTCAGATGTGTGAAATAGTACAGCCCATACTTTGCAATCGCACACTGGAGATAATGAGACAAACTAAGGAGAGGATGGACAGAAGGTTTTTATAACAAGGATGGATACTACAATGAACATCCAAGGAAATGAGATAATGAAGACTGTTTACTAACACTACCATTAAGGAGGTGAAAATTGGCAGTTTACAGATAAGGAAAGACCAAAGCTGTATCTGGTCATGACTTACGGACTTAGGGTCCGTGAGTCTCTAGATACCCAGTTCTGATAATTTAAATTGTTTAAGGACCATTGAAATATTCCTATAAATGGAATTAATGGTAGATTACAACACAACAAAAATGAAAAAAAAAGTCATCTTTCAAAGGATAACCACAGATTTAAGAACTGATTAGAACTGTCCATATATGAACTGTCTTTGCCTTTCTAATGCTTCTTTCTGTAACATCAAGTGCATTCCCTGTCCATACGTCCTCTAGTTTTGAAGATTTTCTCCAAAATAGTACTACCTAACATGTTCAAAAAGGTGTATTGTCTGTCTTTCAAATCAGCATAACCTGCTTCTCTGCATAACCTGTTTTCTATTAAGGTATAAGACTCCTGTCAATCTTGATGACATTTGCATATGACCTCTATAGTCATAGAATCATAGAATCATAGAATTAGCTAAGTTGGAAAAGACCTACAAGATCA
>NC_034409.1:145885713-146067851 GCF_002078875.1 Numida meleagris
CTTGCCTATCCTTCCTGAAGAGCTTGTAGCCATCCATCGCAGCACTCCAGTCATGGGAGCGATCCCACCATGTTTCCGTAATGGCAACTAGGTCATAGTTTGCCTGCCGCACAAAGGCTTCCAGCTCATCCTGTTTGTTGCTCATGCTGCGGGCATTGGCATAGACGCACTTCAGCTTTAGTCTTCTTGAAAATCATGGCATTTAACTGTTCCTGTTAATCTCAGTGTGTTCCATCTTCTCTGCATGCTAAAATAACATGCTGAGTCAGAGAATCCAAGCATCCTTAAGAAAAACACTAGTTCCTGCATAAACAAAGAAAAAAATAAAGAAGTGAAGTCAAATGCAATTTCCATGTTCTATACCACTATCTTCATTAAGTGCAAGTAACTAGGACAAGTAATTAATACCAAATTTAAGATGTGATTGTGCTTTATCTTGAAAAGAGAGGACATACTATTTAGCAGCTATTTTGTTGCCCTGTTCAGGATCCTTCCTCAGATGATCTGAAAAAGATCATATAAAGAAGTCACCATTTTGTTAGTTCATGAATTTTAAGAGTTCATATAAAAACTTGTCCCACTGAAGTAACTGGTGAAAAAAGTTTTCATTCTCCTTACACCCAACACGATTATTGTCACTTCAGGACTTTTAAGTAACAGAACAATTCATGTTTTTCTTTTACCATCAGCTGGATCTCTTTTAGTCCCAGCAGTTAATAAAACAAGTTATCCAGGGCTAAAATGGGTTGAGGAAGAAAGTTCAGCAGAACAGGTGAAGGTGATGATCTCTGGTGAGGTTCATCTGTGTTTTCTCAGATATCCTTCTCTGGATGATTTCTGTCTTCTGTGATGTATTATATGTATTATTATTATTTTTTTCAGTAGTTTCCTGGATAACTTTTGACATTCCAGCAAAGGGTAATTTCTTTGTTGGAAGAAAATGATTGGCATACCACAGGATATTTTAGCTCAGCTGGATTAATTCTAATACTGTAAGTACTTAATTCCTCTCCCTATGTTTTGAACAGAGTTATTAAAGCAAGAGAAGTAGGTTAAAGGTTATTGATCCAACTTTTAGTTGAAAACTCTCTAGAGTGCTGGCTGTATTTTTTTTGAATTTGACTATTTCTGACTCAACAGACACCTTCTTCTATAAACCCTTAGAGAGATTTTAGATTCTGCAGCAACACAAATAATTCATTATGTACTTTGTAGCATGGACAACAGAAAGCTTATGAGATCACAAAAGCACTGACTGCTTCTTATCCTTTTTTTTTTTTTTTTTTTTTTTGCTGGAGAGTTTAACATATTCTGCACAAATCTGTATTCATGCTTGTGTATCCCTGGACACTGAGAGGGTGTGCAAATTCCTAGTAGGAAATAGGCCAGCATTTACTTTACTTGCTAAGATAAAACCTTTTTTTTTTTTTCTTTTCTCCTCCCTCACCCAAAAGGTGTTGAATGTTAATCTTCCATGTTATTCAAGCTGAGCTTGTGGGCCTCAAAAAGTCTTAATATCAGGCCCCAGACTCTTCATGCTATCAGGACATGCTGGAGCTCTTTACCTGAATTATTCTTTTTCTTTGTGGTAGTAGGATAGTCTGTTTAGGTCCAGTATTGAAATAGAGAGGTCATGTATCTGTAACACTTTACTACGTGTAAGGAAGTAGTAATGATTACCTAATAGCTTATTACTGGACATTTCAGCACTGCATTGTTTTTTTTTTTTAATTTCTCTAATGTATTGATGGGGTGTCTGTGCAGCATGAAAGAAATTGCGTTATTTCAAATAGATAAAGTCAAACATCTATGACTGTTTAAAAGTAACACAAATGCCTTGCTTTCTATGATAATCAAATATCTGGAAGTCATCACAGAGATAGAAAGTATTAAGATGTTAAAATCTATGTTATTTTACATTTAAAAAAATACAGATGCGGATTTTAGAAGGCATCATGATTTTGGCTGGTATAATTTTCTTTCTGGAGGCTTGCATGATGCTGTGTTTTGGACTTCTGATGAAAATAGTAGTGATAACACAGTGATGTTTTAGATGTTGCAGAGCAATGCTTACACAGAGTGAAGAGCTCTTTTCTGTCTTGTACTGCCCTGACAGTGTACAGACTGAAGATGCATAAGATGTTGGGAGGGGACACAGCTATGAGAACTAACCTAAATGGATCAAAAGGATATCCCATACCTGACGGAGTCATGCAATAAAATGCTGAAGTAAAGAAGGAGGAAAGGGAGGGCATTCAGAGTAATGGCATTTGTCTTCTCAAGAAACCATTACACGTGATAAATGCTGGTTTACTGCAAGTGGCTGAACCTCTGCCTGCAGGTGTGAAGAGCTAAATAAATTCCACATTTTGCTTTGTGTGTGGCTTTTTGCTTTACCTAGTAGATTGTCTTTATCTTGACCCATGATTTCTCATGCTTTTACCTTTACAATTCTCTCTCCCATCCCACTTGTGCAGAGTAAGCAAGTGGCTATGTGGTACTGAGCTGCTTGTTGGGGTTAAAGCACAACAAAGGGGTATCTTAAAATAGTTTGGAAATAGACAATGGCACACTGCAAGCCTAGAATTGAGGAATGTACTACATGGATGTTTTTTTTCTTTTTTTTTTTTTTGTCAAATTAAAGGGTATTGTAGGAGGTTTGTGAGTTGCTGTGTGGAGGCAAAAAGACTCAAATTCTGTAAGAATTTCTAAAGTGAAGGGTTTTCTAACATTTCTAAAATGTTTATGGTTGTTTTTGTTTGGTTTTTGGGGGGAGAGGTGGGGTGGGAGAAGGGTTTGTGTATCTTTTTTTCTCTCCCATTGGAACAAGAACATCATCTTTCCTACTGGGGGATCCTACAGGATCCCCATGAGGATGTCTTGTACTATCAGTGATTTTCCTTGTATAGGTTATGAGGAGTTGATTCATTGTCATCTTGTGAGATAAAGACTATATCAACATATTTTTGAGACAGATTCTTGCATTTACAGCTTTTAAATATTTGGGAGAATCTGTAAACTTTAACTATCAAATGGTTGTTTTCAAGGATATTTCCATGCATATTGTTTCCCTTGTCCCTCAGCCAAGTCTTTCTACATGTCCAAACCGGTAAATATGATATTTGAGTCAATTTTCCAACTTCTTGATAGAATACAAATTCTTTCAGAAGGACCCTGTGAATTCTAAATGTTATATGCTGAAATATAGGTGGAAGAGAATAACAGAATTTCACCAGAAATGAACACTTTAAAATCAAATCCAAGATTTAATGTTACCAGGTTTCTGGTAATGCTAAGAGTTAAATGAATGATCATAAGTTATCTGAATTATCTTACTTTAAAATTTGCTTGACATTTTATAAATTTTGTTCTATTTTGCCCTACTCATTGTTCAATAAATCAAAGAGAGTTGAAACAAAACTATAGGAACCAGGAGTAATTACTGAAGTCAGTTGTAACTTTGGAAAACTATAGAATGCATTTTATCTTAATTTTAGTTCAAATTTGATAATAATAAATGACAAGCTCTGTTAGAAATTGCAGAAGGAGTAAATAAATTGTTTTGCACCTCTTAAACAGACTCTGGCAAATAACATAATTAGCTCTCTTCAGGTTCAGAGTGAATGTTCATACTGCAGAAATCATTCAGTAATGATGCTCTGCTGCTACTCTGAGCCATCTATCATGCAAATTAGAGTCTTTCCACAACCCAAACATAACTGAATGCCTCTAGAGTTGTAAGTAACCGCTCGCAAGTTGGACTAGATCAAAACTTATTCTAAATTATACTGGAAACTGCAGTGACTCTGAGTTGATTTGTCAGTACAGCATCTGCTTACTTTGTGCATGCCTTCTTCATAATTACTAACCCTTCAAGGTGTGGAATATTTCCAGTTACAGAAAGATACCTTCAAGTAGCTTGAGATAGCAGTTCGTATGTTTGAATCAACAATGTGAAACCAGTTCACAGTAGAATAAAAAACCCTGGTCCCAAATGACTAGAAAATCTGCAAAAGCTAATAGTTATAAGGAATACTTCCTATCTTTATGACTGACATGGCCGTATAATCTTTGGAGTATCATCATAATCTTACGTCGAGCATTACTTATTTAAGGCTGAAAAACCTTTTTCATTCCAGAGAATAACAAGTACACATGCAGTGCATAATCATGACAAGGGAAAGAGATGAAATAGCAATAAAAGCTATTACTCAAAATCATATCTAGTAAATGCTAATTTAATCTTGCCCTCTGCTTAGCTGAAGTCAGGTA
This sequence comes from Numida meleagris, assembly GCF_002078875.1. NCBI lineage: Eukaryota > Metazoa > Chordata > Aves > Galliformes > Numididae > Numida > Numida meleagris. The sequence continues at coordinate 145,889,986 of NC_034409.1, forward strand.
ATTGAACATTGTAAATGTCTTAACATAGACAGTTTGTAAGAAGACTAGAGTGACTGTGGAGAAAAGATGTAAATGAAAGTATTCTTCACACCTGAGTTTTCTACATTTACTCAAGTCTGTTGAGTCAGAACCTGAGTATGGAGAACAAAAAATACATGATAGAAAATTCAGTTGTTCAATTTTTTTTCTGATGTTTTCCCCTGTTTTATTTGTTGATAATGCTTTAGATTTCAACCATAATATTTAAAATCTTAGAAAACAGAAATAAATTTAGGAATATTTCTGAAAATAATTCAAAAGATTGTCCTTTTTTCTGAGTGATTTAAGAAGTTTTCTCAAATTGACTGAGTTGACCTATTGTCAGGAGGATCAAATCCAACTGAAGAGGCAGAAAAAATACTTAAGGAAATCAACAAAGGTTTCCTTACATAGCCATTTTTTTCAGCAGTCTTTCATGATACATGGTACCCCTTAATACCCAGGTGAGGCCTCACCAGGAGTACTGCATCCAGATATGAGTCCTCAGTACAGGAGAGATGTGTACCTGTTGGAGTGCATCCAGAGAAAGGCCACAGAAATGATCCATGGAATGGAACATCTCTCCTACAAGGACATGCTGAGAGAGCTGGGGTTGTTCAGCCTGAAGAATAGGAGGCTGTGAGGTGACCTGATAGCGACCTTTCAGTATCTAAAGCGGAGCTAGAGGAAAGAAGAGTCAGACTCTTTAACAGGGTCTGTGGTGATAGGACAAAGGGAAGTGGTTTCAAGCTTAAAGAGGGTAGATTTTGGTTGGATATAAGGAAAAAATCCTTTTACAGTGAGGGTGGTGAGGAACAGGCTGCCCAGTGATGTGGTTGATGCTCCGTCCCTGGAGACTTTCAAGGCAAGGCTGGATAAGGCCCTGGGCAACCTGATCTAGCTGTGGGTGTCCCTGTTCACTGCAGGGGAGCTAGACTAGATGGCCTTCAGTGGTCCCTTCCAACTCTAAGGGTTCTCTGATTCTAAATCCCTAATGAAATTATTTCAGTGAAGTTCAGTTTTGTTCAGAAGTTTCAGGCACCACATCTAGCAAATGTGCACTGAATTTTTAATCTGTGCCTAGTGCTCCCATGCTGATTTTGTTTATTCTATTTTGTTCTTGTCCTTGTTTGATCAAGATGAATACTTAGTAGTTAAACATCTTATTAAAACCAACAAACAAAATATCCCAAAACCACAAAAAAAACCCTCTCTTTCTGTGTAAATGTCAGCAATTTAATGGTGGCTACTCAAAATATAAAGAAATACAGCAGTGGTAAACAAAATGTGTGGAAAAGATCCTGCCTGCTTCCTTCTATTTCTGTGTCATAATTTGTAACTTTGTGAAATACCCACAAGCAACAGAATTTGTAATTCATTCTGCTCTCTTCAGAAAGCAGCAGTATTCTCTCACTAGGTCTGGAAACTTCCTTTAAATAATAGGGAACTTCTTGCTGTAAAGTAAGCAGTGACCTTTTATTTATTTGACAGATGAGTTTATAACGGCTGTTTAGTCTTGGGAGACACGGCATTGACAAGCTCTCACGATTCTGAACTGGACAAAAATTTCACTAAGCAATTGTTTTTGTTTTTTAATCTATAAACATGAAATACAACGAAAGGCTGAACTCTGCAGAACCCCAAACCATTTCAATCATTTTTTCTCATTACTAACAGCATTTTAGTTATATGCATTAACGCCTCTGATTATAGATTTGGGGATCATATTTAGCTTTTATTTAATCCATCATAGAAACAGTACAAGCTCTGTTGATGTAAAAATACAATAAAGCATGTAGTCTTCTTAAAACTGCATATGAAATATACTTTTAACTAAATTTCTCTATTCAGAATTGGAATGTATTAGAAACAAATGGAGAAAAAAAAAAAAGGACATAGTTCTGCTTGACTTGATTTTCACTTATTTCCATTGTATAAATTTTCACACAGAACCTTCTGTCTTGCACCAACATGAATGAACTTTTATAAAATATACAACTGAGAGTCAGGCATAGAAAGCTCCAGGAGTAGAAATTGATTTCTATGTAATTATTCAGATCTTCAGTTCAGAAATGAAATTTCTTCTTAATATGCAGTTGCAAAAAATGAACACTGTATACATGCTATACATATTTATTGTGTTGGTATATATATCTTAATAGAATTGTATATATACAGATCTAGAAATCACAGCATGTCTTAGTTTATTTACAGGTCACTCCCACAGGTTCAAAATACAGCTGGACCATGCAACCTCCTCTTTTGTCATTACAAAACCAATGATTTTTATGCTCTCCCTCAGAGGGGCAAGCATACATTTTATCATTTGTTCTCAACTATGATTTTATTACCCTGGTAATATTTTCAAAGCAGCATCTTTCTAGTAAGTAACAGAGTAAGATGATATTTTCATGCAATGTGTTTGTAATTTTTTTCCCTTTCTGCAATAGTTTGGTAACTGCAGTTTATGTCATTGGAATAAATACTGCAGCTTAAAAAACTGTGGAGATCTAAAATTATTTCTGATATTAACAAACAGTGCAAATTTACCTTTTGTAATAAAGATGTTGAATATCAGATAACCCCCCCAAAAAACTTTTTTATTTAGAGATCACTCCTCACTATATTCCTTTTCGTATTAAAAAATGTAGGAAGTCTATGATCTCTTGACAGCTTTCCTGAAAATGTATATATATATTACATGTAACAAAGACTGAAGTTTATTAGATGATAAAATGAGATCTACTTTGTTGTTCTATGCAAGACTGAAGACATTATACATATATATAGAACTTCATGAGTTTAACATAGCTGATTGTCTTTTAAAACATATAAACTAACCTTTCTGGTCTCATTGTTCTTATCTCAAAAAACCGTCAAAGTTTTTGATCATGATTTAATTTCTTTATAGATCTCTATGCTATCTCTATAGATAAAGCCATAACACCTGAATTGTAGAAAAATATGGTGGCTTACTTTTCAACTCTATTGGTTTCTAACCTTTCATGAGCACTTAATTCCTCACACAGAAGGAAATGGTCATGCCATAGAAGCCTGTGGACCATGAAGGGTAATTGGATAACATCTTTTGAAAGATTTACAAGCCTGCCAAGGATTTTGCCAGCTTTAAAACTCGCTGAATCTGTGTGAAGGGATCTGAACAATTCTGACATAAAAGTTCAAAGAGAGACTTTTCCTGTAGCAGTATAATTTAGAGCCTGTAATAAAAGTATACTGAAAAACACCACAAGGAAGAAAACAACCTTAAATTGAAGGCCTTAATATTTCATTACAGAACACTTCTGTGACATATCTTCTTGTCCTGCAGCATGTCTTTGTTACCTAAAACTGTTTTTAATAGTTTTTTTTTTTTAAGAGTTACAATGGTAGCTTATCAGTAAGAGGGCAGTAAGGAAGCTGTTGTTTAATACAGCTGAGAATGTTACCTTGCACTCTCTTTTCTTATACACAAACATATTGTAAATTTCCAGAAGCTAGAAATAAGGACAAGAACCACAAAGAAAATTAGGCAATTTATGTGCAAAATGTAGGTTCTCAAAATTGTTGCTTAACATTCATTCCACCTTGAATATCCAATATGCACCTAGTAGTAAAATTGTCTGTGCTCCCTTTCTGTTGCTGTACAGTTCAGCACTGACCAGTGCAGCACCCTGATGCTGGGGTAACAGGCTCAGTAGCAGTGGAATGTAGGCCGTTGTTTACTCTCTGGTATGGAGGACAATGGCTGAAATATCAGTATGGAGGGGCATGGCAGACTGATTATAGTGCACTCCCACAAACGTGCCACAGCAAGCGCTATATGCTTACAATGGTGGAAGCAGTGACTGGATGGATGGAAACATGCCGCCTGCCCTGTGCCACCATGCAAAACGCTATCCTGGGCCTTAGAAAACAAGTCTTGTGATGATGTGGTACCCCAGAAAAAGCTGAGTCAGATGTTAGGATTCGTTTCTGTAACAACCTTATAGACCTGGGCCAAAAAGTATAATATTGAGTGGGTATATCACCTCCCCTGTCATGCACGAGCCTCTTGTAAAATCAAACAATATAATGGACTGATGAAGACTACAGTGAGAGCAGTGAGTGCAGGGATGTTCAAACATTGGATGATCATTTAGCAAAAAACACTGGTTAGTCTTTGGAGATCTGCCAGTTGAGCTGGCTGGCCCTGCCCAGTGTAAACTTTTACATGCTATAGAAGTCCCTGAACTGCTCATGAAAAAAAATACTGAGTAAGATACTTTTAATTATCCCTGCCTGAGGCAAAGGCAAGCCCATTTGTGGAATTGCTTTGGCTCAAGGACCTGGGTGTACTTGGTGGATAATGTAGAAGGATGAGGAAGTCCAAGGTGCATCTCAGGCAGAGTTGATGTTGAGTGAGCATAGACAGCGACTTGAACTGTATTAAGTTAATTGCTCTATAATGCTGTATGTCATCACTACTATGGTTGTGATAGTCATATAGCGGTACTATGATATTGCATTGTAGAAAGCTTAAATTTGTAAACCCTATTTTTATGAATTTAAAACCCTACCTTGTGTAAAAGATTTTAGTGATTTTCTTATTTTTCTGCACCTAAGCATTAATTCTTGTGAAGACACTATTTTGCTGAACTTTGATTGCAAAGACTTTATGCATAAAATAGTACCAAAACCTTTGCAGCAAAGCTGTCACATACAATGAGAACTATAATACAAATTGTCTTGATAATTTTTGGGCATCTTTTGTAAACTATTACGAGCAATATGTTGCTATAGAAGAGACCTCTGTATTTCTACCTGTTCTTCATGTGATATTCAGATAGTTTAAAAACAGAACAGGATTACATATAATATGCATGGATTTTAAAGAAGGGTACAAATTATATGTTTCCTTTACGATCTGTGAATAAGAAAATCTTGATTAACATGAATACACAAAAGCAGGGTCTGACCTGAGAGCCATAGGTGCTGCTTTGCACTCCTCAGACGCAAAATACCATAATTTTCGTAAATCCTAGCACTTTTCTTCCATAGGTTTGTATTGTTGACCTTCAGAAAATATTTCCCATCTTTCCCCATTTCTTCTGACTGTAGGGCTTTCAAGGTTTTTATTCTTGTATTCTACTTCATGGTGTGTGCCTATGAGTAGATATTTTTGGAGGCATGTTACAAGCATACAGAGTGAGTAATAACTTCACGCAGGCTCATCACTATGGAATTTCAAAATTTCAGAATAACATCTGTCCATAGACTCTTGTTTGAATTTCACTGGTGTGAGTAATGTGCCTCTAGGAAAGCCAAGAAGTACCTCTATGTGTATAATGGGTGAAATGTATCCAGAGATAATCACACCACTGACCTGAAGCACTGAATGAAGAATCATCAGGGAAAGATCAAAGTGTAACTACGAGATAGAGGCATGTGGGAATCTCTATGACACTTCTAAATGGGGAAGAAGTACCAGAGAAGATGTCACCAAAATGGCTAGAGAAGCACTGGGAAGAAACAGTGAATCTTCCTGAAAAGGAAAGACTGATTCTATTTATTTGCAAATTTAGACTTTGTAATTGTGGAATGGGAATTTTATAGAGTAGCTAATTCAGTATTTTCTGTTCTTTTCCTGATGAGACTGGAGAAAGGTAGGCTTCATTCTGACCAGTATACTAGCATATACTTTCAATTCCATGAAAAGCAGTGCAATTCTAGGTGCCAGAGTACTGGAATATAAGTTGGAATCTGACTATAGAGAGAGAATTTAGCAGATAATTGTTTTCCTGAGATAAATACAGTGTGTATATATATGTATATAAATACTATGTATATATATACACATATAAATACAGAAATTAAAATATAAATAAACGGATCAGATCACCTCCTTATTCTAAATACAGAATTCGAATTAGCTCTATAACGGATCAGATCACCTCCTTGTTCACACTTGAAAAAATTTAGAGAAAATGGCACACAGTATAGAAGACAGCTAAGCATAATTCACTTGATGTTTCATTTTCTGTGGATAATCCTTCAGAGTGAAGGATTACTGGAGTCAAGTCGGAGAAACATTGTCATGAAAATAATTAGAGTTTGACATTTTGCAGGTACTCTGTGACATGATGATTGCTGCTTTAGGAATGTTCCGAAGTGCAATTAAATTTTGTCTCTTACTAACAGATCATAAATCATTATCCACAGTTCAGTAGGATATCTTCAGACCATACATTCTAGAGAAATTATTGCAGTTCATATTGTGTGTCTTTAGGGAGCTTTAATCTTTAAATAATTGCAGTAATAACGGGGAGAAGACATTATTCAATGTGCCTATTGAATGAGGATATTGACATGCTAAATCAAAGGAATTACGTTGTATTATTTTTATGATGCCTAGACATATTTGTGGAGGTAAAAAATACATTATTCTACACGATATTTTGCAGTATAGTCTTTGCTTGTAATCTTTGTCTTCTTAAACATTTCAAAATAAATTAACTGTTTTTGCATCATAAAAGGTACAACTTTTTTACTCCACAGATCACAGAATGGCCTCCATTAGTGCAGATCTACTTCCAGATGGAGTATTTCCTTACTATCATTTATAAAATTATAGTCCCCTTTTCACTGTTATAGAAAATGTGTTCTACTTTATTTAAAATAATCTAGAGGGGATTTACCTTCCCTGAAAGTGAATCCTGGAATGTAAACTTCATATAATCATTGTCTTTTAAAAATTATGCTAACTATTCCTCGAGTCAACTCCCTGTGGAGACTTGTAGCTAGTGGGCAGTTCTGTATGTGCTGCCCTATTGTGAATATAACATGAAGCTATCCTAAGGCTGCTCTAAAGACAAGCATGACAAGTGGAGCAGCGGAGACAACGGCAGAGTGACTGATTCCTTCCAGAGTCCATCACTGGCAACTAATTTCTCTGCAGTATTACCATTGTACATAATGAAGACTGTGGTAAAAAAAGTCAGAGTCATGCCTATCATTCTAAACTACCATAATGGGTTGACTCAATCGAGGGACAAAACTCACATTCAGCCACTTGCTTATTCATGCTCTTCATCAGAGCTGAGCTGTAAGGATATGATAAGAAAGCTCATGAGTCAAGACAAAGACAAGGAGACCATCTGCCAATTGCAAGTGTGGGTGAAACAGACTTGACTTGTGAAAAGTCTAATTTTATTTATTGGCAATTAAAATAGGTTCCCATATGGAGAAACAAAGGCAAGCTTTGTTTTAATCAACTGTTTTCTTCCCTTTTTTTCCCAGATTTAACTTCACTACTTCATTCTCAGCTTCTCTACCTCTGCCACCCTGCTTCCAGTGCTGAAGTGACAAAGGAGAGATGGGGAATGGATCTTGTGGTACAGCCCCTTTCTCACCACACTTTTTGCCTTCTTCAGCTTCTTTTGGGGCATATCCGCCTGTTTCAGTTTGTGGTCTTCTGTAGGCTACAGAGAAATGCTTTCTGCATTGCTGTTTCCATGGTCTGCAAGGGAATATCTGCTCTGGTGACTGAAGCACCTCTTCCCTCTCCTTCTCTTATTTCAGCATTATCTCTTGTGTTTCTTTTCCTTTGTTTTTCCTCCTCCTCCTCTGTCTGTGCAATATTTTTCCCCTTCTTGAATGTTTTATCACAGAAACATCACCAGCTTGGCTAATTGGCTCAATTGAGTCCTTTGGTGGGTCTATTTTGGGTCCAGCTGCATCTGCTGTGGGAGCAGCCCCTGGTCTCTTCTCAGAGCTGCAACTCCTGAAACTCCCCATAGCCAAACTTTTGCCACCTACACCCAATATAGTTACATATGGACTGCCTATTCTTATGACTTGTAATAAAAACTTTTCTGATACCTTAAAATTATGCAGAAGAAGGTAGAAATAATATTAAAAAACAATATTAAAAACAAACAAAAATCCCAGACAAAACAAAAACAATGAAAAGAACCAACCATGAAAAATAACAACAAAACTGTTCTGAATTTAGTTATAGAGATGATCTGTGATTGCATTAGCGTTTTTACTCTCAAATAGTTCTAGGCAAAAACACCCATATGCTCATTTCAACATGGATCCCGTACTGAGCAGCACACAACTGGAACTACACAGAGAAGGTAAGAAGCACTGAGAGATTCAGCAAGTGACCTTAACTTAGGACCAGACAGTAGAGAGGACCTTGTGAAGCAAGAAAGAGGTTGTAAACTTTTTATTCATTTTTGGAATTACTTTAATAGGCAGAAAGCTACATGCTGATGAATAGGACAAGTCAAATAAGTATTTCACACTTAGTCCTTGGAAACCAATCAACTTGCACACAGCAGAGAGGTACTTCACTGGGTGGCCTCAGGCTGCTTTTAACTTTTCCTCTTCTGTTCTTTTCTACCTTCACACTCCTGGTCCTTAATTTCTCACCCTGTTGCAACATTTGATCAGATAGGCATTTGGCAGAGACCAGAAATCCTAGACATTACAAAGTAATTTTAACAGTGTAGTTATGTATAGGTGGGGATGGTAAAGTCAGTAATGGCCCAGGTGCACCAAGAGCTTGTTTTTGCTGTGATAAAAAATGCAAAGCTATTGAAACTTTGATGTTTCTGGAAAGTCACCTCTTTAAGTAACCCTTATGTTATATGCTGCTCCAAAAGACAAAATAATCTGTAGAGAAGTTCAGATGAAGCAGCAACAAGCATCCTAGGAAATTATGATAATAAATCATAGAATAGATTGAGTTGGAAGGGACCTTAAAGATCGTCTAATTCCAACCCCCGTTATGCAGGCAGGATTGCCACACTCTACATCAAGCTGCAGAGGGCCCCACCTGCCCTGGCCTTGAACACCTCTAGGGATGGGGCATCCACAACTTTTCTGGGCAGCCTTTTCCAGTACTTCACCACACTCTGAATTAAAAATTTCCACTTAATATCTAATCAAAATCTTCCCTCTTTTATTTTACAACCACTCCTTCTTGTACTATCACTATCAGATCATGTAAAATGTTGGTCTCCTTCCTGCTTATAAGCTCCCTTCGAGTACTCGAAGGCCAAGTGAGCATTCTCCAAGCTGAACAAGCCCATTTCCCTCAGCCTGTCTTTGTAGGATAGGTGCTCTGATCATCGTCATGGCCCTCTTTTGGACCCACTTAAATATCTTGGTGTCACTCTAATCATATTTCCTAGATTTCTTCAAGATTTCTTCCAAGTTCATACTTAAAACGTTAATCTTGTACCTTATTATTTAACATGCTAACCTGTAAACTTGTAGTTACTAATTTATAGTCTTCCTGCTTTAGCAGCAGTTTCTAATATTGCAACCCTTACTACATTCTCTAGTTTTGTCAAAGAATATTGTATATTCATCCACAGTCACACCTGTGCAATTACAGATCTAAATTTTGATGACTACTCACTACAGAAGAACACATGGAGCCATGCATTTTGTCATTATCTAAAGAATGGTCTTTTTCTTGTTCATCTTCAGCAATTATTCAAAAAAAAAAAAAAAAAAAGAGTGCTTCCTAAAAACGACACTATCGCTCGGTTGTATTATGACTTGGCAATCATTACACTTATATCAAAGCACAGAACAGGGATTATAGTTATGGTAGGGGAATATTTTTAAAATTTATAGTTGTCCCTCTGTTTATTTTGAAATGTGAAGATATCTGTACAGCCTGCTCCTACAGGCTCCTCCAAAGCCTTTAGCTATAACATATTTACGTATTTTTTTATTATTATTTTTGACCATTATTCAACTAGAGAGTTTCAGGCACTTCTGAGATATTTGCACCTATTTTCTTAATATTTATGACATATTTTGGCCCATTATTTTTCCCTCATGTCTTGAAGAATCCTAGTCTTTTAGCAAAAGTAAGTCTGGCACAGTAAGATTTTACTATCTCTGCAGAATATGAATTACTCTCAATATTTACGAGTTTTGCCTCATTCACTTTTCACAATTAGACACATTTCATAACTAGGAGTTCTATAAATTCAAACCAAAGCTTTACTTATTTCTTATGTATAGATCCCCTAAATATATATCTTTTACCAGTTAAATCATTCTAACTTCCTATCAGTACAAGCCTAATTCAGTTGTTTTCTAGTTGTGATATTTCTTACACTTGCAATTCATGAAGGCAGATGTTTCAGAATTATTCTCTTACTAGCTAATGTACACTACAGTATTCCCTAAGAAGAGAAAAAAGTAGTTCAAAATATATGGTGAGGATAAAACCTTTTAGATCATCCTTGTTATTTGGCAGAGTGATGTGTGATGTAGTATATAGCGGGCAGATCTGGGGTCAGTGAGAATGAAGGGTTATTCTGAGATGACCAAAAACCTGATCACACTCAAGAAGTTGTAATATATATAAAGTTAATGCAAAGATAGTCTTCTGAACAGGAGCTGACTCACATCCTGTGTCTGGAAACTGAGGAGAATAACTGCAGATCTACTCAGAGCTCAGGCATCACTGCCTTATGCATAGTGCATACCATGCTGTGTGTGGACAGATTATCTCACAGCACAGTGGAGATATTGTGTGGATATATCAATGATGTGACTGGCCTTCTGCTCCCTTGAGTCTGTAAAATAACAGCTCTTCAGGATGCACTAGGGACTTTTTGCTGTTTAAGTCTTCTGGTGAACATGTCTGGAAATACCTTGTACAGAACTTGACTCATGACACCTGAATGTACTCTTACCCAAGAAAAGAAAAACTGTGATTCAAAAAATCTGATCTCTGTTCCATGCATGATGTCTGAAATACATCCTGGTAAGAAGGTTCATAGGAATACTAGATTTTAAGGACAACTAACCTGACCCTTTGCACTGCACAGGTCATACAGGTCAGTCTGTGACTCCTTCAAAAAATATAAAATAATGTTGTACTGAACTCCTACCTGGAAGATTATATCTTTCAAATTAACTGTCCCCTTTATGCATTTTTATACTGAAGTTAATACTACTGACAGGGAAGGATGGGTTATGAAATCAGACCAACAGATTTCATAGTGCTGAGTTAGGATTGGGGACTAAACAATAGTGCAATATGAAAATTAAAAAACTAGAACATTTTCTATTATGCTGGCATCATATCTTGCACTGTTTCTTTGTTTTCTACTCAGTGTTCATTATATGGCTTTTAAGAACTTTGGCTGCTGCCCTGAATGTATATAATACGTATAAATGAATCCTGAACCAATAGCAACCTGAATTCTTTGATTACTTATTTTGCTTAAATATAAAAAAGTCCAGGTTTATCTAATAGGCTGTCCAGTTCTTAGTATGGGCAAAAAAGTGAGTCAGAATAAATAATGAAGCTGTTAAAACACAGAGGAAAGGCATCTATGAGAAGTAAACTAACTGATAGTTAAACTGACTCTGAATCCATAACATTAACGTTTTGCCTTACCAACTTAGAAGACCTTGAAATTTAGACTACAGAGTATCAATGAAGCTGTTGAACTAATCGTCTTTTCTCAAAATGAGTTCTCCTTCATTAAACATGTTTGTTACATTCCTTTTTCACTGGTGGAACGCTGGAGTATACATGAACTGTCTTTTAATTATGTCTATTTAATTAAGATTTTAATTCTAAGGTCATATATTAATAACAGAGCTCATTTATGAGCTACTACTGCAAACTTGATTAAATGTCTCAATCAGCACTGAAGGCTTTCAGGAAACATTCAGAAAATTGGAAAGGAATAACAAGCCAATTTAAAAATGTGCATTTTCCTATCATACTTCTGAATAGCAAATCTGCTGGCCTGAAGGTCACATTTCCTTTGGTGAAAACTTTCTGTAGGAACCTTTTTCCTTACTGGCTTTTTTGGTCACGGGTACTTTTAGTTGCACTTCTACAATTGTGTCCCGTAAATATTTTAAAGTCTGATGCTACTCAATTCTGAAAGAAATTCAGCAGTATGTGACTTTGTTGGTGACACCCATTTGGGAGGATTTTAGGATTGCCTCACTTTTATTGCCTTACTGCCTTATTAACATAACTAAGTAGGTCACAATGAATGTGCAGATAAATAACACATCCTTTTTAATCCCCCTTCATAATTCTTCTAATTTTAAGTTATAATCTTGAAAATGAAAACTATAACAAGTACTTTTCTAGATTTCCTATGAAGAGGGAAAAAAAGAAATGGGTGCAACTTACATGCATCTCATAAAGTAAAAGTGAAAATGTATCAAGAAGAAGGATTAAACGAAATTACATTAGTAGTTATACTACTATAAAACTAAATTATTTCTGTGCTTTCGAAGGAAAACAAATAATTTAATTGAAACTTTAGAAGAAGATTTTCAAATTTTTTCATTCCCAGTTTCCTTACTGGAGACATTTATTGTTCATATGTTACACTGAATAACAGAATTATCAGTCAACTCTATTCTTCTGGAGTTTGGCATCATAAAGAATGACTAAATGGAACAGAAAGCCTTAATTTTTTCTATAAAACAGATCACTTTTAATAGCCAGTTCTCTTACTGATGTAATTTACAACTATGGTACTTCAGGAAAACAAAATGGTGTGGGAACTCTCATACATCCTTTCCTGTATTCCTTGTAGAGGTTCTCTCTTTTTATTCTAATATTGCAAATACCTTGTTCTTTCGTCCACTCCACTAATATTTATTTCTCTTCATATGACATGACTATCAAGTCTGCTATTAGGAGCAGAATCTTCTTTCTGTTGCTCTCACCATATTTTCCTTGTAATCTCTTTGAGCATTTGTCTATCTGCTTATCTGTGCATAAGTTTCTGCACAATTTATTAGATTAGTTTTATGAAGAGCATAAATACAAAAGATAGAAGTCCAAATTTAGTATCAACATTGTGGAGTCTTTAGAAATTTCTATGAAAATACTGTGGAAAGAGACAAGGAACTCAGATCAAGAAGTAGTTTAGTTACATCTCTACTGTGTGAATGGAAATGGGAGAAAAATAACTATACTGCTTCCAGTATTCAGCATAGTTAGGCATGGCAGTCTGTTGAATCACTGCAAGCAGGTTTTCTCCCTTTTGAAGTTTCTGAAATGTATATGTATCTGTAAGTATGCCTGGGGAAAGTCAGATTCTGAGGATGAGTTTAGCAAGGTTTTTTGAGAAAGTTGGGTAAGTTAATCAACAGAAAATATTAAAGAGGAGGAGAGGTCCCCCAGGCTTTTCTTCAGTGAAGCAGCACATCAGGACATGAGATAGTCAGTTTTCAAGATCAGAAAATTGTTTTTCAGCCTTCAATTTCCTGATTTGGGGTAGATTCTTGTATTCCAACTCCAGCCTTTTAACACTGCTCCCTAGCTGCTAGACTACAGGGTGTTTTGGGACAGCTTATTCTCAGTGCAACTCCTTGGAAACATTTATTCAATTTCACATAAAATACATAGTTTCTGGGGAATATAATTTAAAACTGATGTCTCCTGTGTTCCACCAGAAGCTTGCCAATTCAGCGACAGAATACAAGTTTGTAAAACCAGTTTTGCGTTTCCTTTTTGGTGTTCACTGTAGAGAATTTCAGGAAGAACTGAATATTCCTGCCATAAAATAATCTGTATTTGTTGTTCAGGGTGTTCTACATCTCCTCAGGTGGAGCTGGGAATGTTACCACAGATTGACATAGACCTGGCTGCCTCTACTGTCTTCATTTAGGAGGAAGCACAGAACAATGGATAGGATCTCACAGGCTACAGCCAGTCTCTGTAGAGTCCAGAACTGACAATGGCCTTACAAGATGAATGAATGAATGACACTGCTGCCATTTTATTGAGGGCAAACCCCCTATATTGCAGATTTATCCTTCAAAGAATTAGTTGGAATGGTACACAACATGGCCAGTGAGTAAGATAAGGGTCAGCTTGGGCACTCAGGGATCCTGTGCTTGAGATGGCTCACTGGTCCTCTTCTACATAGTAGCACAGTGGTCCCTGAGTGCCCCTATCTTTGTGCATCCCAATTGCTTGAGAAATAGAAGGTAGGACGGTTTATAGTTTGTAAATTCCTGTAGGATTTAGCTGTGAAGTAAACTTGATGGCCGTGAGCAGTTTGTTGCCTGGGGATTTGTTGGCATGCCTGGAAAACAGAGGCTCAGCTGCCAGTTTATCTGCCTTCCGGAGGCTGTTTGCATAAATAAGGTAAGAGCCCTGAGGAGGCCCAGCAGCTGAGACAGGCTCCTGAGGGTCTACCTTTTAGACCTAGAGAACTACTGACAGATAAATGGCACTTATGTGGTTGTAGAAGCCCCAGCTAAATTTTGAAATTATTGAGATCTGAGATTAGTAAGCTTTTCAAAGAATCTAAAATGAGATTTAGGGCAATTTTAAAAATCCCAAGAGGTGACAAAATATTTTGAATATATGCCACATTGGGTGCTTTTAAAACTGTCACATTAGAGTGAATTGATATCAGAAGCAAAGAAATAATTTTTATGACTTTGGAATAACATACTCATTATATTTATTTGTTCAGTGTAAGAATAAAAACTCTAACCAGAATAAAGTTTTTTCTGTTTCACACATAAAACATTGCCAGGCTGAGGCTGAAGTGTTTGCAAGGTATCCATTTGAGTTTAATTACCCAACCAGGTTGAACACAGCCAGTCCAACAAAACTCCAGCTGCAGTTTTTAATTGCCTCAAATGAGCTCCTAAATAACTATGCGGAGTTAAACCACAGCACAGATAACACAATGCAAGTACATAGAAACTCTGAACACCCAGGGCTCTAGAGTGCTCAATTAAACTTTCCTTGATTATTCAATAGAACAGAAGTGTTCAAATTAAAGGCTTTCATGCTACAGCAGGCTATGACCTCATTCTCAAGTTTCAATATTGCAATGGAATTTAATTAAGATATTCCCCATACAAAGCGTTACCCTAGAGGTAAGCTTTGTTCCAAATACCTCATCTAGGCATCTCCTGCTGTTAAGTGAATGACTTTTGGTGAATCAAAATAAATATTGTTCTGTCATATACTCACTTTTATTCTGTAACAGTATGAAATCATTGAAACATTTAGCTCACCATGATGAAGTATGCTTGCCAAAAATCTTTGTTCTCATTGCAGTAAAACTGTAAACCTCACATTAATTGCTGATTATGTTAGAAACATCCAGTTTGAATAGGAATAAATTGTATTTCCCCAGATAGGGATAATAGCAAGTGTGTTAATTTTGGTCCCAAAATTTTGGTCTGTGGTGAAAAAATAGCAAAACCAATATTTAGTAGGAACAGCAATTTAATCTCTGGATATTTTTAGGTTCATGTGGTGTCATGTAATCTATTTTTATTAATAACTGCAAAGTATACTGGAATCACTATATGAAAGTTAAATTTCTTACTAATTGTAGGAAAAGAATATTAAGCTTATTGGATATAGTCATACAAATATATACAGTTTTGTCATTTATTTGTTTAGAACCACTGAAATATATTATTCTCTATATGTATTTAATTACACTCTTAATATAAAAACCTTACATCATACAAATATTTAATCTCTGTGCTAAGTTAGTTTTCATACCAAGTATTTTATATATTATTTGAACATCTTCTGGACCTCTAAATGTTAAAATTAAGTCCCAACACACATTGCTAATTATGATGTAAGCAGTATAGAGCTGCTTTTCTTTAAAGTCATTTCTTCTCTAAAGTCATTAAGTATTCACTAACTCAATCATTGAAAAGAAAAAGACGTCTTCATTTTATTATGCATTTTTGACTATGTTCAGCTAATCAGACTGAGAAGGACATGCCACTTTAAAATTTTATTTTGATCGTTAGATAAATTTGTTACTTTATATTATTCTCACCTGGTAGAGCTTCAGAACAATTTTTTGCATTTCCCTTGTCTTCTGTTATCCTCTCATCATCTTTTATATACTGTCGAAGAAGTGACATTAGAAGCTGGTGACTTTGTTCCACTTCTCAACTGAACCTCAATTCTTTTCAAAATGAAACTGTCAATGTCCTTTCAGGAAATTAAGAGGTGAAGTAGTGCACCATTGACGCAAAAGTTACTTTCTTTCTCTCAACACTTAAGTCCTATGGTATATAAATTTAAACCACCCATGAGCATCTAAAATCTAGACATTGTAATCTCTGATTTTTAGGCACATACTTGTATCCGATACATCTAATGGCACTGAATACAGAAGAGTGTCATCAACAGCCTTGGTCCAGATTTTACTGCTGAATATTTATGTTTAATATACATACCGAACTCCAATTGCATATATAAAAATTTCAGGTACAGATGTCTGATAATTATCTTAAATTTAGAACAATCACACAGAAAAGGCATAAAATAACTGTGCAAATAGTTAAGGCAACAAAGAAATGCATCCTGATTCAGGATCAAAAGAAGAAAGTAAAATCAATCCACTTGCTAAGTGTCATGGCATGTCAAATATGCTCAGAACAATGCCCTTTCCTTCACAGACTGAGTTTCAAGATTAGAATGGGTACAAGAAATACAGAAAGGGAATAAAGTTTATGATAACATTGCTTGACAGGGATGTACTTTTGGCAACGCTCGCTCAAAGGAGAGTCAACAAATGTTTGTTGTGGTCTTGCCTAAAGCCTCTTCTTTGGAGCTACCAATACAGTCAATGGCTGGATTCTCACTTAATGCTTGAATGTTAGATCATGTTATCATAGAACAGCAAAGGCCTTTTTACAGTCTGTTCAATCCTGCCAGTATAGTTCACACATTTATTTTAAAGGCACACCAGGCTGGTATGCCAAAGACAGAGGAGCAAAAAAAAAAACAGCTAGATTCTCATAGGGCACAGATAAATTTTAAGCAACTGGTTTTGGTGTATATTTTTCATCATTACGTTTCACTTATTTTTAAAAGGGTTTTTACATAATTCAAGTGATCTATCCCTAGAGAATCTACCATATGATTTCTGTGTGTAGATGTAAATCAGTCTTCCTTTTTACAGAAGTGGGAAGTGTTTTTCTTCAAATTCCTGTCAGGTTCCTTGGTGGTCGAGTAGAAAATCAAGAGTACAAAAATGTCCTGTCAATCAAATAGTGTGGGCAGAATGTCACTTGGAAAAATAAGAAACTAAGGTTTAAAATTTTAATCTTATATCTGTTGTGTGTTTGAATGTATATAATGTCAGCACGGATCATTAGATAATCTCTTTCCAACTATCCTGATAAAACATGAACCATCCTTCTGAGTTTTATGCTACGAAGTGGCAATTTAATTCTTCTAATTTTTTCTCCTGTTGGAAAATAAATAATGTAAAATAACTTGTCATGAAAATATTCTCTGAAAAGAGATAGTAATAGTAAGTGAGATATTGTATTGTTAGGGGTTGCTTGGAACAGAAAGAATGAGAGAGGGAATCACAGTGTTAAGTCAACAAGTGATTCTCTAGCAGGCTTTTTTATTCATTTCTCCTGTGATATGGTAATTACTTTAGAAGTTATAGCTGAGAAGCACCGTTTAATGTTCAGTCAGTCAATTGAATAGTGATACAATAGCCACATATCTGATGCTTCAAACCAGTGCACAAATGTTCAGAAATCATGTTTATTGTGCAATTATATCATATTATGGAATTACTAATTAAAGTATTATCACCAGTTTCCAATTTCTTTTATGACTTAACAGTAATGCAAAATTTTCAGGAAAGCAATTGAAAAACAAGCACTCTCTGTTAATATTAAACTAATAGAGAACTAATACCAAGGAACAGCTGTTCTCTTACTGTTTTCAGCTGCTCTGGTTACAACAATCACCCCTTTTAATTGTTAAACACTTGTCTTCTATTTGATTGAAATTGTTAATTTCATTTAGATTTCCACTCTTTTTTCTGACTTTTAAAAAAAATTTATTTCTGTAGTGTCTGTTTAATTATTTTATTTAAGCTTTAGGAACCTAAAAATTATTATGAGATTAATTGTGCAGGGAAGTAATATTTTTCCCTTCTAGCTTAGACCAGACTTGCTCTTCAGTCTTTCAGGAACAAGAAAAGAAAAAGATGTCCTTAGGATTAAGACTTATTTCTCAGTGACAGTCATGGATTATTATGAAGTCTTGCTCCTCATACTACTGCCACTGCAACCTGTCTTTGTTGGACTTTTTGAGTGCCTGATTAATGTAAATACAAGAAACAAAATTGGGTTAAGGTGTCTAATTCTTCACTAAAGAGCAACAGTGAAATAGAATCCATATCATTTTATTCTCATTTACTCTTAATATCTTATTCTCACTTTCTGTCTCACACTGACCATTATTTTTTTTAATCAAAACCTTTGTCAAAGTACACAATTAGGTATTCCAAGTGACATTTTTTGACAAGATCACAACCAAAATTTCAATCTTCCTTATTCATATGTGGAATTGGGATCATAGGAAATGCCATATTTAATTGTACTTGTGGAAGAGTCGTTAATCTGTCATTAACTCTGACTCATCTCAGAGACTTGATTCAGGAAATCTTTCAGTCATTGGGTACAGTGAGTCTAAGAGAAAAAGATTGTCTTCTAAGTTCATATGCTTTTTTTAAAATTTGGCACTGTAAGAGAATGTCTCCATGGACTTTTTCTGGTGTGTGAGTGCATGTGCATTCAGATGTTTGTATGTGGAGAAACTCTACAGAAACAGAAGTGGCATGTTTTTTTCTTTAAAAGCAACCACACAATGATTAGCAGTGAAGATTCACAAATTAGCAATCAGAAGAAATATACCATATTCAGACCTAAAATTTCACAAGCCAAAAAACAAGATAATATCCAGCTGAAAGATCCTTACATTACCTGTTATCACTTTCATGACAACTGAAATTTAAGGCTTACAATTACACTGCTTCATACTGTGGCTTAAATGACAAATGGCTATGTTTGTGACATGCTGCTTTTTTCAGTGCTGTTTGCACTTTTATCTTTTCACTGATGCTTCTGATATTTGTACTGTTAAACTTAACATAAGTTTATGCATTTCTGTAGCTGCTTGCATTAGTACATCTCAAATTGTTTTATTAAAAGATGGCAGAAATTTTGTTTTATATGTGGTAAAGAAATGCTAATATTTTTCATATAAGACAAATGGAAGAATTGTTAGAATGATGTTGCTCTCTAAATGGGATCATTTGTAGTCCTAATTGCATTTCTGAGTCTTCCACTGTTCTAAGCAAAGACTTAAAAAACATCGGCTGAGGCAAAAAATTTCTGGGAATGGCCTGGGATTACCTGTACCAGACTACCTGTGCATATGAATCTCCGCCACCATGCTGGAACATAAGACAGTCTGTATGACTGGCACTGAAACCCCAAAGAGTAGAAAATGACTCTCACTGACTTTCAGAATCTTTTGTATCTGCTGGAGTCTCAATATCTTGATGTTTTCTCATTCTGTAAGAACAATGGGAGTCCTTAATTTTCTTGTCATGTTTCACCTTTCCTGTACATCAGCAAGATAAAAGGGGATTGAGTAATCCTCAGAAATAAGGTGAGGGGGAGCCAGCTTTTGTAATGAAGATGCTGTAGTTGGTCATTTTTGTTTCTGAGATCTCATCTGTGATGCATGGATTGACCTCAACTAAAACCTCTTCACAATGCATTCAACTTAATTTGAAAAAACTTCAGAGAAATTATATATCTTCTGAAAATCCACTAATTGTTCTCTACACCTTAAAATGCTTAAGAATCCTTAATTTATATACCCTAGGACCACTCATGAAGAAAATGAGGGGCAAATGGGGCTTCACTGTAATAAAATAACGAGAACTCTCCGCTTGCATTGAAAGATGAAGTTAAGCACTGAACTATGTTTGTGGACCATCACTCCTTGTTTTGAATGATCCACACTTTTTTTTTTTTTTTACTAGAGCCTAAAATTAACCTCTGAAGTTTATCTGCATGAATCCCAACACAGAGCCACTCTTTAGAAGGATTAAAAAGAGGTAGGCCATCCTTCCCTATTGCATGCCTTTTAAAATCTTTTGTCCTATTGTTTTTTTGTCACAAAAAGAATGCAAGCTGAATTCAGTCATAACAAGAGAAGCTAATATAAATTTCCACAGTTTTTGGTAAGATTATTTCAAGAATAAAGATTCATACTTCTAAGTATTTTTAAGTACTTAAGTACGACAGCTGTTCACGAGTATAGAGTAAGGAAATATCATTCATTATTTAGCACCAACCATTATTTAAATGTTCATCAAAGAATCACAGCTCCCCAAAGTTCAGAGTTCTCCTTAATTTCCCTGTTTTAGAAGCCCTGAGCAGAATTTTCTTTCCACTGAGTATATCCATGCATAAGTTTATGTAGTAAAAAAGGTGTGTGTGTGCATGTACTGTCATGATGAGCAGGGCCTGAGAGTCCATCATCACCTGAACCATGAAGCTTTGCAGGACTACCAAGTAGAATGATGTTGGCTAGACAGCCTTAGGGTAGGATCTTTTTTTTCTAAAAACCTAACAATAAATAAGGCAAAAATCTATGAAATTTCTTCAGATGGATTTTGCTAAGAGCCTTGCTGGGCTTTCCTGAGCTATGGGTATTGTAGAACTGTGCCTGTAGCTGTAAGGCATGCAAAACATAAATCATATTGAATGAAGGATGCAGCATAGTAAGCTGTTTAGGTGTAGCCACTGTGTCTATGGCAGAATTACAGTGACGTTAGGAATTAACATACTTAAGTTGAATAACAGATAGATTTCACATCTCATATGCCACTAAGAAGATGGTCTTTGCCCATTCTCAGAGAAAATTAAAATGAGCAAAATGCTAATTTTTTTCAAGATTTTTATTGACCTACTTCCCTAAATTTCCAGCTAAATGTACTGAATGTATTCTACTACTGGAAATCTGGTTTTGAGCTTTATTTCATCACTACTGCAATTTCTTGTCAGTTACAGACGTTATTTGTCAAGCCAATAACCAGGAGATCTAATTCATTAATCAAAAAATTCAATTTTAGTGCTTTTAATAAAGAACTTTACATCCCCTACTCAAATCTTCTTCGGAAGTGGTTAATCTTTTCCAGAGGTGTGTTTGTTCCTCTTCTGCCATCTTTCCATTTAAGAAGTTAATGGTGTATTCATTATTAATAACTAGGAAATTTAGTGTTTTTAGGGTTATGGATGACAAGCGGAGTTTTTATCATGGGCATATCTTTTTTAACACAGGCGAATCTTAATACTAGATGTAGTCTCAATGCTACAGCTTGTGGGTGACACTGGAAATTGATTTACTTATTTCCTGCTCTTTATGTGGCTTTTATTTGTTACGTATCTCCTAATGAACTGAATAAGAATTCTTCATATATAAAGATTGCCAATGCCCGATTAATTTAATTACTATCTTCAGCAGCCTACTCGTCTAAAACAGAAGCTTTCAAATTCAAATATTCAGCTGATTTAGTCTTTTACATATTGCAGAATGAGTACTGTATGGTTCAGCCCTTAAATTTATCAAGTGATCACTCCTTTTCATATACTCATGAACTTGTAAAGAATACTAAATAAATATACTACCATGAACAAAATGAGGAATGTCACAAACATAAGGGTAATACATCTGTAATCCTACTTTCTAGGATGATTTTATTCTGAAAAATTTTAATGACAATCTTCAGAAATGTATACATGCATAAGTAGGTGCAATGCAATAATTTTAAATTTTGAAGTAATTTCTGATCAATAACAGCTCCATTTAATTGAGAATTTATGGAGTTTTGTGTGTGATTCTTTCCTTGAGGTAGAGGAGAGGAAGGGTGAGAGATGAAAATAGGAGGAGAAATAAGGAAAAGGTGAGAAAAAAGAGAATAACAAACATCCTCTTGGTACATTTTCTCACTTCTATTACTGAGTAATACAGTTTGGCTTTGAAAAAGCGTGCTTTGAAAAAGTACACCATATTAACTGTGATTAATGCTCAGCAGTAGGTCCAGATAACATTTATGGGACTAAAAAAGTGGAGGAAATCTACTGCTGTTGATGTTTGCCCATGACTCAGAAGTATGTTATACTAATAAGTTGGCTTAAGATAATTGAGAAACTGATTTTACCCTCTCCTGTGTTCTAAGTAAAAATTCTTCCAAAAACTTGTTGCCTGCTGTGTTCTAATATAGTAATTATGTCTGGGAAGGTATTTTGCTATTAATGTATGCTTTGAAGTGCCTGATATCAGTATGTAAATACTAAAATTTCACACTGGCTTCAGATAATTTAATCATCTCACCTGGGGAAATCTGAAAGTTAGGACTTCATTCAGGAAATAAGAAGAATATAGTGTCCTGTTTTTTACATAACCAGGTAGCAGCAAACAAAATTTAATTTTTTTCCAATCTTAGATTTAAGTCTCTTCAAGAAGCTTATGTTTTACCACACCAAAGGACAATGCATATGTTTTCTTAGAAGGAAGTGGAAAATGAACATTAGTGTCACTAAATAGTCTCTCTCATGAAGAAATAAAAAAATGTTTTTCTATTAAATGCTTAAATGTATCTTTGTACGAGGTCTTTATTTTAGCCTAGTAGGAAAACAAAAGGATCAGTCTTAGATCTTAACTAAGTGGCACAAGACTGTGCAAGCTCACAGTTAACTTTTCACTAACTGAAAAAATCTTACCAGGAGAGTTACCCATTAATTCAGTATCTGTCCACCAAATATGTAGAGATCATTACTATGAAGCATTCTTTTTTGTTTCCAACAAAATCCTGTAATCTGTTGTGGGTAAAACAAATAGAGGAGTATATAGCGTATAGTTTTAAGCATATTTAGGCTCAAAATATTGTCTTATGTACTGGATGACCTTTGCATAGGTTAAAATCATTGTCATGATTGTGCTTTAATTGGCTTTATAGCATTTCAAACAGCAAGAAAAAGCAAGTCTTCAAGTTAGTAAAAAAATAGGATTTTAACACATTGCAACATTTCTGCCCAGCCAAATAGTATGTACCTAACAATGGCAGGTACCTAAAAGTATGTAACTTCTGAACCTGAAAGGAAAGTGAGGATCCTGCAGATCTCCACTTGCAATTCTTAGTCTGGGAACAGCCCAGGCTCTGCACCACCTGCAGGTCTGTAAATGTTGTACTCTGATACACAGTGACTTCAGAAGTGAATTTCTCCTTAGGCTATGAACTAAAATTAACCCTAGCATTTATTGGACACATCTGGATTGACTTCAGCACTTGGATTCCTGTATGTCTAAATCCATTTCTTTTAATATTCTTTTAAACATTAAAAAATACATGTTGAATCTTTGCACTGCATTGCAAAAGCAAGTACTTGCCTCAGCTGACAATGATGAGCCCATTTCTATAATAAAAATAAGACTGGGGAAAGACTGAACCATAAGAACTCTTTTTGCCTAGATCTTTTTTTCTCTACACCTAGAGACCCAAGAAAGTCACCTCGGAAATCATCAAAAGCTGTTGCTCTGATTACCTGATCTTACTGATTATTTACTTACTTCTGAATAGAAATTAGTAGTTCTGTTTAAAGAAAGGTAATGCACTGAAAAAAAAAAAAACAACCCACCAGAAAAACCGCAAAAACATATGAAAAGATATTTTTAAGGCTACCAACATTTTCTGAAATCTCCAAATAATCTTTCTTCCTTTCTTTGGAAGGCCTTTTAAAGTGCATAACTAACTTTAAATTGAATTGATTCTATAAGGATAATAATATCTTTCACACCTCAGAAGGTGGCCCTCTCTCCAAAAATCAGCTCCTTTCACTGCAAGGCACATTATTGTGCTGGTTCCTTGTATGAATTATTCTTTGAAGACTCTGTAAAATGGTTATATTAAAACTGAATAAAATCAAAGCCTAATACACAATCCCTGAAAGCACTTGTATTATATGAAAAATGAGTTATTAAGTACAGGTGAAGACAGTTATTGCTTGATGAAATATAATTCATAGCTCTTATTTAAGAGCAAAGTTGAATTATGATTTTTTTAAAAGTTTCTTTGTAATTGTACGCTTGAATTATAGGTTGAGAACAGGAAATTATACAGTTGGACAAAGAAAAAGATCTAATGAATAATTAAATATATTATGGATTTGTTTTGAATAATTAATAGTTGGGTGCTCTCTCTGTTCAGTTACTTATCACTTGTCTCTGTCAGGAATGAACTGTATGGGTCCCTAGGGACTTCTTTGGTCCTGTATTTGAGAAATTACTGTCATAGACAATTACTTGGTTATTGTTTTTTGGTGGTATTATAGTGTTTTTGCATGAAAGCCTAATCTGAAGAAAATCAAGAAATAGCCAAGGGAAGTTGATTAAATGACATAAAAATTCTTTCTTTTTTCCTACCTATTTAAACCAAAAATCTTTGCTTCACACTCTCTCCTTTAATATTTATTTTTTCAACATATTGCTACTTTTTCCTTCTAAAAGTAAGTTATGTGGAACAAAAGGCTTCTCTGATACAGTCCTGCAGGAATACGACAAGAGTGAGTTGAAAAAGGAGCACTTTGTCATTGTCTTGTTGCTTATCAAGTCATTTGCATTAGTACAAAAGGGGAAAAATTCTACTGTTTTGTTATGAGTAATACAGAGAAGTGCATAGGTGCAGCTGCAGCTGCACTACTAATGATAAGTAATTCTGCTTCTACATATCCACTATTGTATCATGTAAGTAGAAGCTTTTATGCTATATTGACTAGTTATATACCCCTAAATTATTCTGCTCTTGAGGTACAAGCAGTGCAGAATCAACTTCAGGTATCAGCACAACATGGGATCATAGGCTTGAAAAAGATAGAAGTATAACAATTTGATGGGCTAAAGTTTATTCCATTCTGCGTAGGCCCCCTTTAAGTACAAGAAGGCTACTATAAGATCTCCCCAGGGCCTTCTCTAAGCTTAACAACCCCAACTTTCTTAGCCTTTCTTCACAGGAGGGGTGCTTCAGCCTTCTGATCATCCTTGTTTCCTTCCTCTGGACCTGCTCTAACAGGTCCATGTCTTTCTTACGCTTGAGACCCCAGAACTAATCACAATAGTCCAGATGGAGACCCCATTTGTGAGTGGAGACCACTCTATGTGAGTGGAGTAAAGGAAAGAATCTCCTCCCTCAAGCTGCTGGTCACACTTCTTTTGATGCGGCCCAGGATATGATTGGCATTGATATACCTTCTACATGTACATAACTAAGCTATAATTTACCTATTACCTTCCAGCAGAAATCTTTGAGACTTTGTGAATACTTGTCTCATAGTATCAACTCAGTGCTCAGTAGCAGTCAAAACACAGTGTAATATTACAAATTATTAAAATTATTGTGTTATGTTGCATCCATACTGGGTAAACCCACATCTTGATTAATACTCGCTGTTAAGGTCCATAAGATTAAAAACAAGAAACTTAAGGGTCACAATAAAATCAAGGAAGATAAGAAATGTTGGAAGTATAGACCAAGCTATGAAAGATTTTCAAAGAGATAAGAAGCTTTGTAAATAGTTCTTTTTGGTGAAAACAAAATCCAAAGTGTCACCCAATTAAATAATTGCACAGTATAGTTTAAAGAAGCAGAAAGATTTTCATTTTTTTTCAGTAGAGAGTAAAATTAAATTGTAGGGCTCATCTGTGACAAGACATTCTGGAAACTAAAAGGGTGTGAGTCCAAAAGAGCACTGAACAAATTCAGCTATCAAAGACAATGGTCTGGATTCAACATCCAAATCTGGAAATCCTGAAGTAGAGGATTGCTATGATTTGTGTGCGTGTCATGGATGTTTTTTATACATTTTTCCCTTTAACATCTGCTACCAGCTACTGCTGAGGAGAAGATGATGGACTAGATGAATACAAAGACTACAACTCTACTACCAAATAAAACATGGCAAGGGACCATTTTCTGTTCTTGAGGCCAAGTGTTAGATCCTGGATGCAACCAAAACTTCACTTGGCTCTGTGTCTCTTCTGGGCTTCAAGCCATGTTTTTTTTTGTCCATAGGACATAGTTATCATTTTGTGTCTTTTTTTTTTTTTCCAAGGGTTTAAAACAATATGAGAGCAAATCACTGGTATTTTCAAAGCATAAATCTGAGAATGTATTTTGTAAATTCTGGGATGTGGCATGAGTGCCTGCAGGGACGCTTGAAGCTCTGAAGATCTCACTGAGATAGTGTTGGTGTGTGAAGGGAGCCATGGCTGGTGTAGTTTAGTTCAAAATACATACTGGGAATTCAAATGACATGTGCTGTCCCCTGAACTGTGCCCAGGCATTGTCCTAGTGCATGCTACTTGGTAATAATCTAAACCTTACCTCTGTAGCTAAACGTTAAGCAGTTCGGGTGATAAGGGAATCATTGCTCATGCTGTTTTCCCGGAGTGTTTTTCTTCAGCAATATTTTACATGCCCAGGAAAAAATAAAATCTTATTTTCACACTGAGGTTATAACATGGCTTCTGTTTGGATTTCTGGGGAAGCCAACTTTTAAGATATCTAAAGAATGAAAGAGAACACTGCCTAATCTTGAAAGAAAAGTTCCTTGTGCAGCATCAGCAGAATATAGGCTGCTTGATCTTTTGCTGTTCTTCATTGCTCTCTATTGATAAGTCAGAGCTTGCTGAGTTTTGTGCTTATGTCAGTATGTGATCAAGTTATTAATCCAACTTTAAATTTTGTCTAAAACTACCAATGATGCAGTTGGGATTCTCAAGCTCATTGCTTTGCTGCATTGCACATGTTTTGGGATTTGTGTGTGTGCTGTGAAGAGCAAAATCCCCCCATCCTTTTTCCAGTCTCTTCAGGGCAGGAAGTGCCTGGGTTTGGTTAATCCCAGTGACAGACAAGAGCAGCTCTTATTTTACTGTTGCTGCACAGCCCAAGAACAGGGCATCTCTTCAGTATGACCTCAGAACAACTGATTCCGAGCTAGGGCAAGTCTTTCCCTTAGCTGAGAGATCCTTTTCCCAAGGTTTTTTTTTTTAAAAAAAAACTTGTATGAGGATCCTTGCTGCTATTTCACTGTTTCTTCTCTAGACTACGTATGTTCAATTTTATTAGTCTTCTGACCCAGCTACACCTTTGCAAACATATTTAATATGATATCTGTTCAATTTTCATTGCCTTGCAGACATAAAATATCCTGTACTGGCTGAAGTACCTTACAATTTGTCTACAATATTGTATGAAAACAGGAATTGGGTGTAGCTTGTGAGTGACTTTCACTACAGTATATACTTCATTCCCTTGCATTTTCAACAGGTTTTTTTTTTTTTTTTATTTGGTGGAGGAGAGATTTCAGTGAACAGTTATTGTGCCTTATGCATTGTTGAGGTGGGGGAAAATTTTAATAGATCATACAAGTAGAACTGTGGACAAAATTAATCATTTGTCTGATCCACCACAAAAAGTACTTGTGTTAGAGTTATAAAAAGAAAAGTCTAGTGTAGAGTTTTGCATATTTTTATTTGATTGAGCTTTAAAATATATCACAGGTGCTGGATGCAGCTGCAGCGATTCTGGAGATGACAATAGCAGCATGAAAAAAGGGACCTTCTCCCCTCCAAACTCAGACCTGATGGGTGTCCTGGCCTCATGAAGGATGCTGTCCTCCACAAGCAAGATATATTGTTCATACCAATAGAAAGTCTTATGACTTGAGTCTCAAGAATCAGGATTTGATCAGGAGCCAGATTCCACCCTTGCATTATGAAGCTGAAATGCAAAAGAAGCAGATGCTTCAGACTACAGAAATAACTCTGGAGGGAAAACGAGAGCGCTGCACCTGATTTTCACTTGTGCCATGCTAAATCAACTTCTGCTGGGACCTGTAAACATGTTGAGAATCACAACAAAGACACACAAGAAGAGGAAAACACGGGAAACTGAAGAAAGAAGGAAAACTAGGAGGACAGTATTGTGGACCGAGTGCAAAAATGGTAGATGTATATACAGAAAAAATCCAGCAGCTGAAAAACACACAAACCAACCCCCTGATGTTAGATTTAGTCCAAGAGACTTAGTGTTTTATTTGAGTTTGAATAGCTTATTTTTAACACTGTAAGTGTTAGAGTGAAGTGTAGTACACAAACAGTACCTCTTGCTCTGCAACAGTGTGTAGTCTCTGTGGCAGCTCCCTCAAAATCCCTCAGTTCACTCCATGAAATGACTGTCTCATTGTTCTTAGAGCACATTAGTTGTCTGCAGGCTCCATCTCATCTATTCTTTGAATTCAGTAAGGCACTGAAATACTACTCCAGGGTTTCGGCTAGTGATTTGAGACTACAGCAGATGTAATTAGGCTCAGGCATGCTGGTAGAAAACTCAGGACTGCTCTTACAGAATGCATGGACTATAAATGAAGCTCCTGTTGTTAAGAAGAAGCCTGTTTTCAGTTTCGTGCCATTCCTGTAGCAGCACAGCTCAATTCTGCAGCAGGGAATCCTTTTAGACAAGGGCAATAAGAATTGACTACTATAGGTTAGCTTGACATGCTTGTGTAAGGGCCTGGGTAAGTAGTTCAGACAGTAAGATTACAGGTTTTTGAAGCCTTGAATGCATAACTTAACTCTTTGAGTTGTGTGGATTTTCTGGTATTAGAACAGAGCCAAAATAGTTCTTGTTAGCAGTGTGATTATTGGTGTCACAAAAATTGAGCTTGTGTGTGAACTACTGGACTATACTAGTCTACTTCACCAACATGAATGGCGTATTGTCTGAGGAACTGGCTTAGTACTGAGCTTTGGTCAGAGGAGGGGCCTTGTGGCGTTTGTCTGTAGACTGTCTAAATTGTAACTGCCCTAATTTAAATAAGTTGCCATTTCTGGTGAAGTTAAAGCTGTCTGATAGGCATCTGGGTAGAATGTGGTATGCCTTGAAAGCTAAAATCTCCTGATGTGCCACCTCGCGTATACAGCACCTTGACAATTTAATTTTTCTCTTGAAAAATCAGCCAGTGCAAAATTCTGATTCTAGATTTTTCAGAAAATCTGTGATGTTCCATGTATACTTCATGAATCCAACATCCACTGAAATGATCTTAGCAGAAGAATATTTGCTTTCTTCAGAAACCAAAGTGATTCTGTAAGAATTCATAATAACTTTGGTATATTCAGTTGCATAATAGCCTTTTATGCATTTAGGTCTCAAGTCACTTGGATAGTGAAAGAGATACATTACTTCAAATATGCTCAAACAGTTCAACTGAAATTAGAGTGTGTGCCTGAACTTAGCTGCCTGTTAAAATTCCATGGTGAGTCAGGATCTTAGTATATGAACTGCTTTTGCAAAGGCTTGTTACTTCATTAACATAACCTCTTTTATGTCACTGTACGACTTCAGAATAGTATTGAAATGCTCTATTTTAATTATTCAGTCTGAGAAGATAATTTGGTTGTCATATGATATGTCCATGTCTGCAAGAACTCTGAAATGATCTCTTTTATCAGTCCTGGGCCAAAACTTCTCTATTCTCTGCATGCCTTAAATGGTGAATATGAAATACTTTGTGAAAAGATATGTATTTTGTGTATAGTTTAAAATGCCATGTTTTGCTGCTGGACTGTATAGGAAGTAACATTGTGATTTGTTCTCAGAGGAATGCTGTTTTACTTAATAATATCATAAAAAAGCAGTCCTCCAGCAACAGTTCCTACTTCACCTTATAAAGCACATTAGCCACTACTTTTGAAATTGCCATATTAGAGAGGAATAAACAATCAAGAAGGGAAAAAATAACTGAAACCAATAAGAAAAAAAGAAGCAGTCAGCAAAGATGCTCCTTAGCGTTCTATTCCTTTCTGAGAATTCCTGTTGCAAACTGGGAATATCTGGATCTCTCAGAGAGATCCAAGCAACAAAACTATTAGCACAACATTAGCATCAAATATAACTTCTGATCCTCCAAAAAAACTTTTACTATAGAAAACATCTATTATGTTTTTCAGTCACAGGTATAGATATATTCTTCTATCACTCTAAGTCTGCCTGTATATTGTGCTCTCACTCAGCCTGAGTTCAAATGACCATCAAAATCCCCACGTTCCAGACTTTCTTCACTTCTTATCAGTCCATCATTTTCATTATTAAAGTGGTTTGCTAAAATAGTTGCTGAGATGTTCCAAGTCTCACAATAGCAGGTAAATTGCAACCTTAATGTGCTGGTTGCAGAGAGGTAATGATAGTACAAATTGTGAGCATATTTGTAATCTTTCTCTACAGCTGTACTGGGAAATGAGCCAGCTTGGAGCAAAATTCTAGGCAGCAGCTCTTTGATGAAGCATGAAGACAGTTTCAGAGCATAGGATAGTTTCAGAGATAATTCTGCATTATAAGGTTTTCTTATTTCTTTTCTTTTGGATTTGAAACCAATTCACTCACTGAAGTTGGAATCCTTTAATTAAAAATAAAGACACTATAGACAAAAGGAAAAACAGTAACAGCAGCATGCACACAGTGTGTTCAGTATACTGAGCAGCGAGCTTTAAGAGCTTTTTCATAGTTTGTCAGTGCTTCTGCTTTTGCCCTTTGCCTGCATAGTCTGTCATGATGATGGGGCCCCAGAGCAGACAGTGTGGGTGGAATTCTTTTACCAAATGCAGACTTCTACATCTGATCTAAGTCACCTTTAGGCCCCTTTTTATGATACAGTTCATCTTATCCTAATTTATAGGTCTAAAAGAAGTCAGGCAGATTGTGCTCTAGAATTGTGTGCCTGTCTCCTTGGATTTTATACAGAGCCTGCAGTGACCAGCTTATGCAGTTGGTTTCTCACACTAGGTGAGACAGTCCTCATCCTTTGTGTTGGTCCACAGTGGAACATAATACATGCAAAGTCCAGTTCTCAAAAAGAAGAGGTGGGGGAGAGAGGTCTGCACTGTTGTTATGCTATGTGTAATATTAATAAAGATTATTTCTTTTGAGAAATCTTGCCATAGCTGAAGGCTAGCTTCCAATTTCCTTTGTGCAAGCATTTGCAGAGAAAAAAATAATATATATATATAAAATTAAAAAAATAGTACTTTTTTGTAGCATTTCACATTTGTACTTGCTGGTCGCAGTCTTTATGGGTGTGTAAAACATGGGTGTGGCATCATTGACTTTTAGTCAGTAATCACAAAGAAAATTATTTTCAAAATGCTGATTTTGAGACAAAACATTTATGTAACATTTCCTCCCCTTCTACATCTTTTTTTTGTCCATTTTAGTACTGAATGGTAACTTTTCATGCTGTAAATGCTCATCTTCAAAGAAGAAATACTTGAAAAAGTTCACTCCAAGCAAAAAAAGAATCCTTCATGTAAGTGGCTGTGTATCACTACCTCTTTTTAATGCACTGTTATGAACTTGGTTCATTTATGTGGCAGATTTATGGATCTAGTATGGAAACCATCAGCTCAAGTTTCTATTTCAATCAGGAGTAGTGCAAATACTAGTGCAGAACTACTAACTTGAAGTTGCATGCATAACAGAACTGTATACAGAGAAACACCACTGGTTGTGTGAATTAATCACTCTTTTTATTATGTTCATAACTTTTTCTGTATTATTTCCATCCCCAAAACACAAAAATGCAGATAAATTTGCCTTACTCTGCCTTTCTCAGGTTAGGTGCCCTTTCTTGTCCTGCCCCCTCTGCTGGTTGATTGTTACTAACACAAATAATTTTAGAGACCCATTTTGTATGACTTTGATTGCTAGTGGGTAGCATCTGAAATCCATATTTTAAAGATGTAGTTGAGAGTGTTATAAAAATCAGGGGAATTAAGGAGAACTTCTCCTATTGCATTTTAAATGCATTTTGTTTCCCCTGTGCTGTGAATTCTCTGAGTATTTTTCTGATTTAAAAGCAATGCGGATCATTTGTAGTATATCTAGTAAACCCCAGATGATGAGTCTAGCACTTGTTTGAGGATTCACTTTCTCTTTGAGAGTTTTCATGTTCTAAAGTAGGGATGTATATTCAGCTAGGTGCTCCCTATAATGTTATACTCATAGGAAGAGAGAATAGTCTGCAATGTAGGAGAAACCGTGGTAAATGTATGACACCCATGTGGACCCAGGGAAAAGAGGGGTCCTAAAAGAGATGAGTTCACTGTCTCAGTTGCTATTTTACTAGCAACACAAGGCAGCCTTATTATTTTTGCAGGAAGGAAACCAGGATTCATATGTGTGTTTGGGTTTTGCTTGGGATAATCTATTTGATCTGGATAATAAAATACACACAGGGATTCTAGGTGAGAAAATAGCTTACTACTACTGTGTAGCTTACTTTAGCAATAGATGTAGAAAATAGAAGAAAGCATCCAGGGCTTTACTTTACAGTAGTGTAGTACAATGTAAGGTGAATGATTCTTCTGCATTGCCCTTGTAACTAGGAACAAGGATGTTTCACTGACTAAGGCTTAAAGAAAAAAGCGCGAAGGGAATTAGTCCATTCTTTGTGATTGCAACAATGGGCATTTTTATTTTCAAGGGATCTGTGTCTTTGTCACATTCTCTTGTGGTAACCTTGACACCTGAGAAGTTATTAGCAAAGGGTCCTTATAACAGTCTTGCCTTTGTGAAGCCATGACACTCAGTGGGCTGATCACAGTTCTCAGAGTTTGTAACTTTAGTGGCAAATTAAAACCGTGAGTCAGTCTGTGAGGGAGACTTCAGAAGCCTAATTAATTTTTTTAATTCTCATTTATTTATAGTATTTGTCTTGCAGTAGTAACCTGTTTTATGTTCAGTTTTGAAGAAAAAGCCCACAAGACAGAGATACCTAGAAGTTCACCAGGTATTTTAAGTTACTTTCCATGATTTGCAGGAAAGTACTGGGCCAAATTTAGCCCTGTTGGGATAATGAATAGGTCAAAAATAGGACAAAACTAGCAGCAAGGCTTATATACATGCATAAGATATGTACTGAATTTCTATGCCAAAAAAAAGAGAAGCCATGCATTGCATCAATATCTGAAAGATAAAAAATAGAGGCAATTTCCTCTCTAACTCTGCTGCAGTAACAATGAGGGCCATGATGATTTTTTATATATCAGATGGCATCTCAAGTAATTTCAAAGTTACTATATACTTTTGAACTCTGGTAATCATTGAAATTATACTACACTTCATTTAAAGAGAAATGCACCAATTTGTTCGTGTTTTAGTGTTTAACACATTTACTTATTAAGAATTTAACAGGTATGTGAGAAAGCTTCTGCTGTTAGTTTGCTGCCTTAGAGGGATACTGCAATTATATGTAAAAAAGGGTATTTTCATGGTCAACCTTCAGACAAAAAAATAAGAAAACTAAATGGTAAATAAAAAGAACTTATTGTTACCTTGAGTAGTTTTACATTTTAACAGTTCTAAGGGGAATCATTTTTTGGGGAAAAAAAACAGACGAGTGGTGTTCTCAGTGTGCCCGCAGTGGAAAGCTCACTTTCAAAAGGAAAAGGACATTTTAGTTTCTGTGTATGTGAAGGGATAGAAAAGTTCAGACGAGTGCAATTGCTCCCATTCTCTCTCTTCACTTGAACTGTGAACAGAGGGAGGCACTCCCCTCAGAGAGATTGAGTGTGTCAATTATATTCATTTGTGATTTTCAAAGCAAATCTCTCTATGAGTATTAAAGCTCCCAGTGCATCTTGGCCTAGCACAGTGGCTAAGGAAAGGCTTTTCCAAGATAAGAAGTACAAGTATAAAGAAAAACCAAGAAGGTATTTTGTTAGATTTTACATCTTCTAGTAGAACAGTTTTCTGTCAAAATCGGTGTCTAGCACCTAAAAAATGGAGATGGTTAGCAGTGTTGCATTATGATGAGTGATGCTATCTGCAATTCAAATCCCCTTCCCCAGAGGGAGAGGCACAGGGAGAGAGAAAGAAATTCCTCTGACTGCGAAGCTTGGATAACAGCCTCATATGTAGTTATACAGGTCACTGCTTTCTGCATTTTTATGGTAGTAAATCTTTATAAGCCATAATATACTTGCTCTACTGCTCAGAAAAAATATAGTAAATCTCCTAGAGACTATACTGAATTTCTAGGACAGGTATGCTTATTGCAAAATATGATTGGATTTTGAATATGTTCAAAATCTTCTAATGTCCTTGTATTAACACTGAGCCTTCTTGGGCATGTCTGTATGTTCAAGAAGTTAAGTGATGCATTGTATATGCATATACTAGTCCATGCATTTCCCTGACTTACCTCAGCTGGAATCCTCATTATTCAGGTAATGTAACTTCCTGTCATGTTTGGGAGGGATTCTTGTCATGCCAAATTAATTCAAACTCTCTGCTCATATTGAGTCTTAGGCATTTTTACATTAGTATGACCTTTTTTTTCTTTTTTTTCCCTGCACATTTCTTTTTCCACAGAAATGAATGCAGTAGTATGTCATAAGGATTAGAATTTTCACTGAGTACCTGAGAAGAGGAAACAAGTGGGACAAACATGCACTGCTAGGCCTGAGACTATTTTTTGAGTCCAGGTGACTTCCTCTGCCACATACTTATTTTGAATGAAGGCATGACGTGTGTTATACATGACCTCCTGCTCTGCTGTTCTCACATCACCATGGAAAAGGAAAAGATGAGTACCTAAGCTATGAAGGAGAGGCTGCATCTCCCTGATTCAAAAGAATGGAAGACAAGGGTTTCAGAGGATCAACACATCAGATAACTCTGGAAGCAGCCTGTCATGTTGACCTGTCTTGTTACCAGTAGTGATAGCAAAAGTAAAATCTTCAGTGTCTCTTTCCTTCCCAGGAGAACTGAAGTAAGTAATGAAAGTAACTTCTTTCTGATGTTTTAGCAAAGCTCTTATTATTTTCTGAAAAGAGACCAGCATGATAGTTGGACTTGTAGTGCGGGAACTGAAATTTAACCATGAGCAGAAAAGGAAAAGAAAAGATTAAATATTCCCTGATGTAATCCTCCCAGCTGGCACATTGTGTGTTCCTTATTTAAAAGCAGTTCTGAGGAATATTTAAAAAAAAGATGAGCATAAAACTTAAATGCTTATACATAAATATCTGTATATATTCCATATATAATCTCAAAACTGTTGACGTATCTTGTATGAAACTTATTGTAGAGTTGCTTTTTCTTTTTTCCAAAACATAGTCTTTTTCAATGTGGACAGCTCATTTCTTAGACATCCACATACACAAAGAATGAGGCCACTGACTACTCAGAATTACTATGTACATCAGAAATGCCTTACAAATTTTATATATGTTGCACCCTGAAAATAAAAAATATGTTTCAGGATAGAAATAGATAAGAAGAATATTTTGTGATTTTTAAAAAAAATCTGCTATCTGTAATGTTGTACTAGTTTAATCTGTCTAGCAGGTGCTCTTTTCCAGGCATTAGTTTGTGAAAGGGTAGCTTTAAAATTTCCATTGTGTGGTAAGATGAAGATGTCTACCTTGAAATCATAGAATGTCTTGGGCTGGAAGAAACCTCAAGGATCATCAAGTTCTAACCCCCTGCTACAGGTAGGATTGTCAATTGCTAGATCAAGTACTAGATAAAATTGTTCAGGGCCCCATCCACCCTGGTCCTGGCCTTGAATGCCACTAGGGATGCAGCATCCACAGCCTCTCCAGGCAACCTGTTCCAGAACCTCACCACAATCTCAGAGAAAAACTTCCCCCTGACATCTAATCTAAATCTTCCCTCTTTTAGTTTAAAATCATTCTCTCTTTTTCCTATCACTATCTACTCATGTAAAAAGTTGATTTCCCTCCTGTTTATAATCTCCTTTTAAATATTAGAAGGTTCTAATGAGGTCTCCTTGCAGCCTTCTCTTTTCTGAACAAGCTCAGCTTCTTCAGCATGTCTTCATAAGAGATATATTCTAGACCTTGGATCATCTTTGTGGCCCTCCTCTGGACCCTATCCAAAAACTCCATATCTTTCCTGTGTTGGGGGCCCCAGACCTGTACACAGTACTCCAGATGGGGCCTCACGAGGGCAGAGCAGAGAGAGATAATCACCTCCCTCGCCCTACTGGCCACCCCTCTTCTGATGCAGTCCAGGATACTGTTGGCCTTCTGGGCTGCAAGCACATACTGCTGGCTCATGATAAATTTTTCATCTACCAGAACCCCTAAGTCCTTCTCAACAGGGCTACTTTCAAAGAATTATCCCAGTCTTTATAAGCATCTTGGATTACTCCAACCCAAAAGCAAAGTCTTGCACTTACCTTAGTTGAACCTCATTAGGTTCACATGGGCCCACCTTTCGAGTTTATAAATGTTCCTCTGGATGGCATCCTTTCCTTCTGCCGTATCAACTGCACCACTCAGCTTGCTGTCATCAGCAAACGTGCTGAGGGTGCACTCAATCTCATAATCTGTGTCACTGATAAAGATGTTAAAGAGTATGAGTCTCAGGACTGATCCCTGGGGACACTGCTGGTTACTGGCCTCCACCTGGATGTAGAGCCATTGACCACAACACTCTGGCTGCAACCTTCCAACCAATTCCTTATCTACCAAATAGTCACAGTTCAAATGCATACTTCTCCAATTTAGTGACAAGGATGAGGTGGGGGACCATGTCAAAGGCCTTATAGGAGTCCAGGTAGATGACATCAGTTGTCTTCCCATTGTCCACTGATGTTGTCACTCCATCATAGAAGGCCATTAGATCGGTCAGGCATGGTCTTCCCTTGGTGAATCATGCTGGCTGTCTCAGATCACCTGCCCATCCCTCATGTACCTTAACTCCTCTTTTCCAGGAGGATCTGTTCCATGATCCTCCCAGGCACAGAGGTGAGGCTCACCGGCCTGTAGTTCCCTGGGTCTTTCTTCCTCCCTTTCTTATAAATGAGAGTGACGTTTCCCTTTTTCCAGTCCCTGGGGACTTTGCCTGACAGCCACGGCTTTTCAAATATAATGGAGAGCAACTTGGCAACCACATCAGCCAGAACCCTTAGACCCCTTAGCTGCATGTCATCCACCCCCATAGACTTGTACACACTCAGTCTCATAAGGTAGTCTTGGACTTGCTTAGCCCTTACAGTAGGGGGAAGTTTGCTTTGCCACAGTTCTCACCAAGAGGTTCAGGGATGTGGGATTCAGGAATGTGAGAAATATGAGAATCCTGGCTGCCAGTGAAGACCAAGACTAATTGAGTGCCTCAGCCTTCCCCATACCTGTTGTAACCAGTTCTCCTTTCTGATTTATCAGAGGAGGCATGCTCTCTTTGACCTGTCTCTTCTGACCTATGTACCTATAGAACCTGTTCTTGTTGTTTTTAACATCCCTCGCCAAGTTCAGTTCCATCTGTGCTTTAGCTTTCCCAATCCCATCTCTGCATGTATGGACAGCATCCCACTATTCTTCCCAGGTGACTCATCTTTGTTTCCACTGCCTGTACATGCCCTTCTTTTCCCTCAGCCTCACCAGAAGGTCCTTGCCAAGCCATGCCAGTTTCCTGCCTCCCCTAACTGCTTTCTTATTCTGAGGGATGGAGAGCTCTTGCACTCTCAGAAAGGCATCCTTAAATAGTAGTTGTCTTTGTTTACTCTTTTGTCTCTAAGGACAGCTTCCCAGATGATTTAATCCAACAGTTCCTTAAACAGACTGAAGTTTGCTCTCTTGAATTTCAGTGTCGCCAGTCTTAACCTCTTTAATGATATCCTCTGCATTGGTGAGCATCAGGTCCAGCAACACTTCATCTCTATTGTAGAGTCCTGCAGAATACTGCAGAATACTGTAGAGAGGAAGGACTGTGGAGACCGTCTCTGTGAGACCTTGTCACAGTCTTATTCCATGCTGAGCTGATTTTATGGTAATGCTCTGCTTCAAATGGGATTATAAAAATGTAGTTTTAAAAATCATCTTGTTTTTCTAAAGTTGACAGAGAGAAGTCTTAAGGAGAAGCTGACCACCAAAAAAGCTTCCTCATGGTCCCTTGATGTCTATGCAACAGGGAACATCTCCAGATCTGCGTAGGTAGGCACTAAGTTTGCCTATGCTTAGAAGAAAGCTCTACTAACACAACACTGTCTGACACCATCTCTTTTTCTAGGTGGTGTTTCTTATTACCAACCTGAACAGGTAAAATAATCTCTGTGCCGCTGCAGTCAGTTCACATTAGAAGCACTTTAATTCAAGGAAATCGCATCTCAAGCTAAAAAGGAGGGACAGAGAAAAATCCATGACCTCAGGAATTACAGACCAACTTACCTTTGTACTCTCCACACTCCTCTGAAGCAGACTGTTCCTACACATAGAATAAGTTGTTTGGCTGTGGATATATCCTGGTATAGTGCCATTATGCCATTGATCAATGCATTTTAGAATTCAGTGCCTGCAGCAAAGGAAGAGCTGTGTTGTATGTATCTCACCTAGTTCACAGGACATAGAAGTGTATGTGTGTAATGTGTGTACAAGGTGTGGCATAAAGAGAGGGTACTTGAAGGTGAATATCCTGGATAATTTTGGAAGGCAGCATAAAATGACAAAGCCAAATTAAGCACTGTCTTGTATATTAGGAGAAGTTCCTGGAAAATACTATCCCCAGAGTGGTGCCCAGGAATTGCTTGCCTACAAGGGCTACCCAACAACCGCAGAACTTAAAGTTATCTTTTCGCAGTCTCTCTGAAAGCTGGATGTGCTAATGAGGTTTAAAGCTATCATTATTTTTGTATATTAAGTGAAGTATGCAAGCACCGAAGAAAAAGTGCAATGGTTCACATTTTAAGTATGATGCTTATGGTGATTACTCACACAGACAGCAGTGCCAAACTCTTAAAAATTATAAGTTAATTTTCTTTGTTTTTTTTTTGAATCTCTTTTTTTGCTATTCACAGCAAGTTGAACATTTGGTCTTTATTTTAAGCAGTGGACTTCTAGAAATCTTTGTAATATATTCATGCTATCATTTCAATTTTCTTAAATCCATATGTATTGAAATAAATTGTGATCTGATCACAGAAGTAGGTCTAAATGGGGAAAGGCTATCTAATAATTCATTTTTTAAAATTTAAATTTTGGCCAATTAGGAGACCTGTAGTATCTTCTTCTTACAGTAGATGGCAGAGGTACACCACATATTTCTTTACAATTTATTTTTTTCTATTATCTTAACAGGAAGGTTACGTTATTTTCTAAAAAATCTGTATTAGTGTTTAGGAGCATCTGCATGTTAAAAATCTTATTTCATCCTAAAAAATTCTGTTTTAAGTACCACGAAACAGTTACAGTGCTGAAAATAATAATAATAATAAAAAAAATGGAGCTTAGGTTAGAAAGAAAATGGATCGGAATTAAATCATTTCAACTGCATTAACCTTGGAGTCAAACTTGTTTGTTTTTTATGTTTCCATTTTCCTGGAGTTAAATAAGAGCAAAAATGTTTCTATAAAAGAACAATTTCTATCATATACAACAGGCATTATGATGGATCTAGCATACAATATGTTATTTGATCCCCGTTGAATTTCATACAGTGGCTTTATACAACAATACAAAACTTCTTTTGATTAAAATACAGTTGTATGGGAAGAATTTTTAGTAACAGATTGAAGCATTACACGTATTTTCACTGGCAGCTAATGGGGATAGTGTAGGTGTCTTCTTGAGCCCTCGATGATCTCATAGTGGCACAAATCCCTGTCTAATCTTAAAGCTCTCTTCCCCCCACCATGAATCAGTATACACACACATATACCCATATAAAAGGAACAAAATGTTAGTGCTAATATGAATAACGGAAAATAAATGTGTACATTAGTTTTTCCAGATCAGTTAAAGAACATTTTTCTAGTAAAGATATCAGTGTTTGCATGCTGCTGCAAATTTCAATTTATTCCAGCTTTGTCAGACTCTTTGCAATGTGGGTTGCTCTACTATTTTTCATATGTACTCTTACACTGTGCTTATCATCGTAGTACCTGGGTGCCTTGCGGTAATGCATTGAATAATTAACACTCATTGCATATTTATACTGTCAGATTTTCCCAAGGAGACAAGTGAGTGTGTGAGAGAGTTTCTTTTGGCAATTAAAGCAACACACAGACACACAGTGATATATGCTAGAGAATGCACTCTCCAAGAATCATGCCTTATAATGAGAGAAATCTGGTGATTCTTTAATTCTGTTTAATTTAATTCAGTCTACTTTCGTTAAGTCAGTTTTTTGGGGTCTTTTGGAAAAGGACGAAGCACTGCTGTCTCATAAGAGCATACTGACAGAAATTTTAATTCGTGTATGTGAATATGGAAATGGAGGATGCTTATTTAATAAGCTTGCAATGGAGTCGGTAGAGTTATAATGGGAATTGGAAGGAACTTCTATACTGTTCTGTTCTCTATACAATTTATATTTCATTAATAGCTGCAGTCTTGCTGTGCCAACATTCTTCAAAGAACTCTTTAAAATTCTACTGCAGCAAGCAAGTATGTTACCTTGAAAAGGCATCCTGTTTTCTTTTTTTTTCTTTTCTTTTCTCATTCCTTGCTGTCCAAGCTAATCAGATTTTTGTATTGTCACATTAGCCAAGGACAGTACATATTTGTGTGATTGCTGTTGCTGGGGAATCAAGGATAAATACTGACATATGTATGCATAATAAATTTATCTTGTTTAGGTAACAGCCTGATCACTTTATATAACAATTACTACAGTGAGTGGAATGGATGAGAACTCTTCTCTTGCAACTGAGAACAAAACTTGTTAAAGTACTCCTGAATCCTATCTAAAATTGTTTCTTACATGACTCTAATTATATAAAAATAAATAAAAATGTGCATTATTCCTCTCTGTATAGATTTCATTCTTCACCGGTCCTTTCTATGCAGATTACAGATGATTCCATTTTACTTGGTTGCTGATAACAGGTAATATTAATTTAATGTATTTGTCCACCAATTACCAATATTTTGCAACACCAAATAGAAGTAGCAAATTCTGTGATCGTTTAAATGCCTTATTCCCAGTAGACGGCCTTTCAGAGTCTGGAATCTCAATCTAATTATGTTCCTTCAGCTAACGAACAAAGAAACAAATCTCTTATTTGTCCCTCCTAAGAAAAATGGAATAGCCAAATCAGGCTTTTTTTCATTTTCTGCTTTTCTTACTGCTAATTATTTGTATTATCACAGAATCTAGGAATCAGAGTCCCAGTACTCCTATTATGAATGATACTGTAAAACAGAACAAAAGCATCAGAGCCTACAATGAGAATATAAAATAAGAAATGAGAAATGAATTTAAATAAAGAAAAACAAAGGTTGCATTTTAAATGTCAAATAGTTTTTATGCTCTGTAAAGGCTGAATTAAGGACTTACAGCTTCTAAAGCATATTTTAAATGTAGTTAGTAACAAAGCACTGCAATCCTGGCTTTTCATTCATTCATGGAAAGAAAAAAGCCCACACAGAGGAAATAATGTCTATAATAATGTTAAAACTCCTTTATGAGCCACTTAGGCTGAGAGATTGCCTTTCATCATTATTTCTTGGTGCCTGTGATGTCTATTTATTGTGGGGTCTTCATTGGTTGAATATTTGCATAGACAGTAATGGAATAACTGGATTCTTTCCTGTACTTGATAACAAGTAAAAATAATAATTGTATTTTACATTTCCATCTCATAATCTTTTGAGAGAATGGTAAGTAGCTGGCTTTAGATTTATCTTGAAAAAACTGGAAGTAACAAACACCTCTTTATTTTCCAATTATGAATTCTAGGTTTCATTAAAATTCAAACTTAATGCCATCTGTTACTAAAGTAACAGAATGCAGTCTTTCAGCTATTAGCACTTTCCAGTGGTGGTGAGTCAAAACATGGGACAAATAAGTTAATGACAGCAAGTTGGCTGACTGCACTTGCCTTCCAGAAAAGGAAAAATTCTCACAACCAGCCAAAGGCAAATGCATTAACTATTGTCTCCAAAGAGAAAGGATTGATATAGTTCTTGGTCTGCATTTATTTTTATTTAAATAAATATTAATATTGTGGTCCATTATTTAAATCTACACTCTGCTTCTTCTACTTTGGATTACTGTGCAATGGTTTCTCGTTTTTCATTTTCATGATTCCAGTTAGGCACTATGTTTAACTCTGTCTCCATTTGTATTATATTAAAATGC
Organism: Numida meleagris; assembly: GCF_002078875.1. NCBI lineage: Eukaryota > Metazoa > Chordata > Aves > Galliformes > Numididae > Numida > Numida meleagris. The sequence continues at coordinate 145,932,039 of NC_034409.1, forward strand.
TACTGCCAGCACTAATTTAAGATTATGAAAATAAATTAGAATTATGTGATTTATTTCAAATTAAACACTCAGATTCCTTTGGATCTAGTTTATCTGGTTTTAAATTGTTGTGACTGCAAGAGTTATGCTATTTTAATTCTTCTCACTGTATTTAAGTTTTGGAATGTGCTTTGTTCATGGTCATTCTTCAAGCAGGAAGAGTTGCCTGTTAAAGCCAAATTTAGATTTTTGTTTTGATTGCTTGGTTGGTTGGTTTTCAGATGTGCATTGCTGTTCTGCTGAGCAGAACAATTACACTGAGTGAATGTCTACTTGTTATCGACAATTTAGCTGACCATGTGTAGGTGTCTAAACTGAAAATAGAAATAGTCCTTGATTTCCATTTAAGGGAAATGTGAGCTGAAATTGCCCTGTTCCTTGCTCCTTTGTTCCTCAGCCACTCACAGTGGACTGTGGGCTCGCACTTTCATGTGAATGACATGAATTCAAGGGTAGACCTGAGCTGAAAGTTGCATATAATCCAAGCCCTAGGACCTTTCATGAGCCTGAATAATACTAGTAGTTTGCATATTTTCAGAAAGACACATGTTTATTTAAGTCATAGAAGAAAATGAAAAATGCTCATTTAAAGTTGTTAGAAAAAATGAATGTTATAATGAGAGTGAAAAATGGAGGTCATTTTTGAAGATAGCTTTTTCCAATTCTGTCTCAAAACTAAAATTCAAAAACTGTATGTGTGTGTGGATTAATTGAGAAGAGATGGGAATAGGACAATGAAGTCTTTCAGAATAGCCAAGAGAAAAACCGCTGTTCTAAAAACTGTATAGTGGAAGCAGGAACTGGTATGAGTCTTAAACTCTGAAGACTGTTACAGAAAATATGAAGTGTTGCAGTGATGACACTGGATTATTTTTTCCCTGTTCTTAGTGGAAGATACTGCAGGGACAGAAACAAAATATTGGCTGTGGACTATTGAGAGAGAACACAAGAGGGGCTGTGGGCTTGTAGTCAGATGACATTTTTTCTGCTGGGGTAGGTGAAACAAAACTCCTACTTTGTTATTGCTTCTGGAAGGTCCTGCTTGTTTTCAGTTAAAGAATTAGTGGACAAAGAGCAGGAACAGAAAAAGGAATATGGAATCTGGGCTAGAAAGAGGACATGTTCTTTTTGTTAGAATTTTCTCTTAACTGGTCTGTTTTTTATTGTTTTCACTTTTTTTGAAAAACCGGACATTAGTGAACAAAATTACACTTAATGTTCACAAAGAATTTAAGGGATACTTTTAAAAACATTCTTTCTCTTTACTTGTCTTTGTGTAAAATTATTATTTTAAATGCCTATTTTTTTTGAAAAAATTAAGCAGAGTAAATCTTTAATGCAGTTAACTATATTCTCTAAGACCCAGATTTGGCCTACCTGAGTTTAGAAAACTAACTTTTGGTTGTCAAAGATGCATGATCCCTCTGTGGACAATAGGGCAAGTAAAATCTGAATCAGTCTATGCAAATTCCACCCCACTGTCAACGGAGAAAACATGGAATGCTTCCTCACTTAGGTTTAGCAGCTAGAAGTTAAGTGGAATGAATCTAGCAAAATGTACAGGTTTTTTTAAATATATTTTTTAAAACATGGCTATTAATAAACACTACTCAAGCCCTGTTTAAAGCAGAACACAATCTGTTTGATCAATGTTCAATCCACTATGAAACGGATGAGCAACTACTCTGAGAAAAAAATGAACTAAGTCAGTTTTTTTTGCTGAGTGTTCTTAGCTGAAGCATTCAAATGAACCTCATAATTACCATGAGAAGCAGCAGTCTCTCATAGGAATCACAAGTCTTTCTGCATTTTTGGCAGTTAGATAAAGTGAGAATTTCAATGTATTTTTTCTAAATTCTGAGCTTTATTCAAGAAAATAGAAAAATGCTTAAATGAAATTGCGATATTGGAGAGAACCTCACAAAAGATGTAATTGACTGCAAAATACAAATTAGAAGAGCTACATATATGTGATGGCTGAGTATTCTTCAGTTTGGAAGCTATAATGGTGCTCTATAAAATTATTCAGGTGACAGCTAATTTTCCTCAATTGCCATGTAAAATATGATAATAGTGGTAAGGGGGCTCTTAAATTCTTCATACTTACATTCATTAATTTTTAAGCATCTGCTGCAGACTTCAGGGCACACAAATCTTCTTAGGCATTATGTCCAGTGCTTTGGAGTTTTTTAAAATAGTTTTATTTTAAGTCTCAGCAAAAGTATTTATAGGATTTCTTTAAGTCCAGAAATATCATATTGGTTATTATTACCATTAGTACCTTATTAGTGCACTTGTTATTAGACGAGAGACAGACTTTGTACAATGCTTATAGTGACAGAAAAAGTGGGAATGATTTTAAACTAAACGAGGGAAGATTTAGATAAGGTGTCTGGGGAAAATTTTTCACTCTGAAGGTGGTGAGGCACTGGAACAGGCTGTCCAGGGAAGTTGCTGATGACCCATCCCTGGAGATGTTCAAGACCGGGTTGAATAGGGCCCTGGGCAGCCTGATCCAGTGCTTGATCTAGTGGTTGGCAACCCTGCCCATAGAAGGGGGGTTGGAACTAGGTGTTCTATAGGGTCCCTTCCAACCCAAACCATTCTGTGTTTATTAGAAGTTATGAGTATGGCCTATAATACTTTACTGAGTTCTTATATGTATAGAAATCTCACTAGAATCAATTATTGTCTACTATTATTGACATGAATTATTATAATCAGCAATATGTTGACAAATATTACAAGAACTTTTGGAGACTACAGCAGATCTCATGGTCTTATTTTGCCAGGCTCTACAAAAACATGTAGAAACAGACTACGGCTTTCTTTCAGTGTAAACAGATGTGAAACATAGGAGCTGCATGCTTGATCTGATCAAGCATGATCTGATCTGACTCCTTCCCAGGAGAGGGAGTCTTCTGGATAGTACAAAACTGAATTATTTATTCTAGGTGACTGAGGATATGATTTCAAATACACAAGTAATTCCAGATTTATTAGAGCTTAATGGATTCTTCCAGAATATATAGGATAATAATTATCTTGTTTTCTATTTTACGTACTTTAAAATACATGAATTTAGTAAAAAAACCTTCATTCTGAGACCTAAAATTGTATACAAGTCTAACAATTTTCAACAGTTAAGTAGTAATTAGATGGTATGGAAAAACAAGAAATAATGAAGAAGCCCCACCTTGAAATATTCTGATTGTATTCTCAGGTGATACAGTATGAATTCACTGGAACTGAGTGAGCCTGTGAAGAATCTAGTTCTGTGTGATTATTTGGCAAGTTAATGGCTTTTGTTGGATCTTTCATGTTCACCAAATAACACGGTAAAATGTTTTAACCCATAATGTCAATACTTGTATTGGTAACTTGTATTCAGAAACGTGGTATGAAACAGTACAACTCTAGGATTTTAAATATAAAACATGTCTAATGAAAGCAAGAGCTCTCATCTCAGATTGGTCATAGAAAATACAGAAAGAAGTTATTCTGACCCCTCATGAGAGAGGAAATGGAGCCACATTCTATCTAGCATAAATTAAGAAATATTTCCTTTCTCTATTCCACAAAATATTCTCTCTGAAGATTTAAAAAAATCTCAGATTTGATCTTCAATTTATCTGCTTCCTTTGCAGTACTTATATCCCCATGTTTCCCTTTTTACTTCCATCAGGCCCATGAAAATGAGCAATTACAGATTTAGTGATCATTTTTACACTGGTTTAGAAATAATTTGTTGATCTTGAGATTAAGTTCAAACCTTTTTCTGTACTATGGCAAAGTAGGAGTTGCTTTCATTTTGCTTTATTCATCAGCATGATCTGGGAAAGTAGGAGTTTGAGAGATGCCTTAGATTTGAACCACTAAATGCTTCAGGCAGTATTGAATGGGTAAACTTGTACAGTGACCTCCTGCGAGACACACATCTCAACTCAGTGCTGAAAATGTTTCATTTGCATAGACATTCACCTTATTGATTGCAGCAGAAAAGACAACAGATAATAAATATGATAAAAGTCAGTGCTGCTCAGATGAATACTTGTTTTTACGCGGCATGAAATCTCAGTTGGAGCTGCTGTGATAGGGCTGGTCTCTGAAAGCATTTATGTCTCACAAGCGTTTTGTAGGAAATCTGCATGAAGTGATATAGAAACCAGAGGAAGTCACAGCTTTATATTCATGAAAGTGAGACAGCACTGTAATTTGAAAATGCTTCCAACAAAATTGGAATGTACTTTCCTTGATCTGACATCTTCAAACATTTTTGCTTACTGTACTTTACAGACATCCTGTGGCATGCCATACTACATTTTTTGTATGTATCACAATTGCAATATCTTTACATTTTCTGCAGGTTTTACAGCATTCAGGTAGATGCTATGCCATATCCTATGCCTTGCTGTCTTTTCTTACCGTATGGAGCATTTCAAAATAATGTCCTGTGTCCACGCATACAATAGGCTTTGAATCTTAGATTTAAATAAGAGAACTTAGAGGATATTGAACCAACTCTCTCTGTGTGTGTATGTATGTATTTATTTATTTATTTTAAGTCTTTAATGCATGCTACCATTGTCTCTAAGATTCTTAACTGCAAGAAAGTGATGATTCTTTAGTAATTCTCTTAAGCGCTTCTGTTGCAGCAATTTGCAGTGCCAGTTAAAGTCATAGACAAATGGGCTTGGCTTCATCTGCCCTCATTTAAGTATGTGAAAATTGGATGCTTAAATCTGAGATCGTCAGCCTAGACAGTCATGTTAGCCAAATGAGAAAGATATATATTTCCTAAAGGTGATTTATTCCTAAGGAGTATTCAAAGTAGATCCCTTCAATTACCCAGAAGTGTATCTTTCTCCCAGAAAGAGAGTTTCTGGTAGCATACATAAATGCAACTTTTTCGAAGTCTATAGTTGTTCTGAACTGTCCTAGACATAGAGGTATGGAGATACCAGAAACTTAAGCTGGTAAAAGGGATCATGTAAACCATGGATGTCAACCTTTTGGCTTGCCTGGGCTGCATTTAGTGAATAGAAATTGTCTTGGGCTGCATTTAGGTCACTCCAAAAGCAATGCCTAATATTTATTTCCATGGAAATGACAGACACAAAAAGCACAAGAACACTATTTGATAAAGAAAATTCTCAGCTACAAAACACTATTTTTCAACATAGTCACCACCATTAGCTATGCATTTTTGCAAGCAGTGAACAAGAGCCTGCATCCTGTACTCATAACAATCTGCACCGGCAAAGGTGACCCACTGTTACCACTACTGAAACACACTACCCCCACCTCACTGTGCTCATGTTCACTGTTTGGCCTCCATAAACATTCAGCAAGCATCAGTGAATGTCAATTGTTGCAATTTTTTTCTGCATGGAGGAATTGAATTCCACTTGCATGTCAGATGTCATTCTGTCAGACTGCCCCTCTGCTGCCATCTGTCATGCAGCAACTACATGTAATGACATACTGGTAGGAAGGTTCAACCAGTACTGCCATACCACCAGCATCTAACTCTGATGTTATGGGCCAGCATAATAAAACAGGAGGCATTACATTTGGAGGACGGGGCATCCACTATCTCTCTGGGCAGCCTGTGCCCATTCACACACCACCCTCACTGTGAAAAACTTCCTTATATCCAATCTAATTCTCCCCTCCTTTAATTTGAAATCATTTCCTGTTGTTCTGTCACAGTAGAACCTGCTAAAGATTATGTCCCCTTCTATCTTATAGCCCTCCGTTAGATATTGGAAAGTCACTCTCAGGTTTCCCCTGAGCCTTCTCTTCTCCAAGCTAAACAGCCCCAGCTTTTTCAGCCTGTCCTCATGGATCATTTTTGTGGCCCTCTGGGAGCGCTCCAACAGGTCTATGTCTCTCCTGTACTGAGGACTCCACATCTGGATGCAGTACTCCAAGTGAAAATAAGTTTTCTGTAGATGTGTGTGTGACACACACAAATTTTGAGAGTAGTATACAAAACAATGACAATATTAGTTACATCTTATCATGATAGTACTAATTCAATGAGAATACTTTTTGGTTATTCATTGGACTCTCCATCCCCTTCCTTCAAAATGACCATCTACAAGGTTAAAGGATCTTGTTGCTTTCTCCTACTTGCCTCTCTTCATGCTCAGCCATGTGCCTGTTCTGTGAAGTCAGGGACAATGAGCGCTCAGCAGCACTGAACTCTACAGTGCATAAAAGCATGTGAACTTCATTGTGATGTTATTGAACATGCTTTGTTGTGTTTTTGTTTTTTGTTTTGCTTTTTTTCCTTCAGCACCTAAAATCTGTCATTCAACTTCACCATAAAAATAATGGTCAAAGGATAGTTGCAGAATAAATTTTCACAACTCACCTCATGTATGAAATCACAGGATAGCCAGGGTAGCAGGACTAAGCAACTCACTCTTTTAATGCTCAACCTGCAGGTCACTGCATACCTACTTGCATGACTTTAGGGATAGGCAGAAAACCCCCTGCTGAGATCTAGGCTTCCTAGGCTGCTTTGTTCTTCCTGTTCTAATAGTTTGTGGGGGTGGCACCGGTTACAGCGTGTGACATCTGCCCTTAGCATAAAAGGGAAGAAAGATTTTACTGAAGATTAGCAATATCTTGTGGGAATGGATCCCACTATAGCCAAGATGAGAGATGCAACTGAGTTACAAACTATTCAGTGGTAGTAGGTCTTTTAAAGGGTTTACAATGCTTCCAACATACTGACTTGGGTGCAGCTTTATTCTGGACTACCCTCTGTTAGATATGTCACCAATAAGAAACATTAAACAGCCAGCAGATTCACATGAGTAAGAAGACAACTCTCTCAGCCAAGAGAATTCCACTTGGGACTCTCTTATAGAATTCACAGGTGATGAGACCATGATCAAATCTGTGAGTAGCAACAGAGGAATGCTAAATTTGGAAATAAAATCCATAATTTTAAATTTCAGCCTACTTTCTAAACCATCCAACTTACCCTTCCTTTCCAATTAATAGCCGAGTTTCTGCAATGGAAGTAAATTATTTTGATAACCATAAGAAAGGTTGATAACTTTCCAATAATATGCAATTAAAAAACCCTGGTGAACAATATGGATATTTCATCATTATTTTTTCAAGTTGTCCTATTCTTGAATATATGGCTATGTCCTGGTAAATTAAAACTTTTAATGATATGAGATCAAAGTATTTACTGTTTCCTTTGCATGAAGGAAGAATGCTATGCTGACCATAGAAAATAGTCATTATTTTCATAAATCTATCTATCTTACTTCTCATAGAATCATAGAATGGCTTGGGTTGGAAGGGACCTCAAGGATCATCAGGTTCCAAATCCCCCTGCCTCAGGCAGGGCCACCAACCTCCACATCTAATATTAGATCAGGCTGCACGGGGCCCCATTCAACCTGGTCTTGAACACCTCCAGGGATGGGGCATCCACAACCTCTCTGGGCGGCCTGTTCCAGCACCTCACCTCTCTCTCTGTAAAGAACTTCCCCTGGATATCCAACCTAAATCTTCCCTCCTTCAACTTAAAACCATTTTCCCTTCTCCTGCCATTATCTACCCTTTAAAAGAGTTGACTCCCCTCCTGTTTGTAGGCTCCCTTCATGTACTGGAAGGCTGAAGTGAGGTCACCCTGCAGCCTTCTCTTCTCTAGGCTGAACAAGCCCAGCTCCCTCAGCCTGTCTTCATAGGGGAGGTGCTCCAGCCCTCTGATCATCTTTGTGGCCCTTCTCTGGACCCTCTCCAACAGCTCCCTGTCTTTCTTGGATTGGGGGCCCCAGACCTGGATGCAGTACTCCAGATGGGGCCTCACGAGGGCAGAGTAGAGAGGGACACTCACCTCTCTCTCCCTGCTGACCACCTCTCTTCTGATGGAGCCCAGGATACCATTTGCTTTCTGAGCTGCAAGAGCACACTGCTGGCTCATGTTGAGTTTTTCATCCACCAGGATCCCCAGGTCCTTCTCTGCAGGGCTACTCTCAAGGATTGCTCCTCCAAGTCTGTATATATGCCTGAGATTCCTCTGGCCCAAGTGCAAAACCTTGCACTTTGCTGTGCTGAACTTCATTAGATTCACCTAGGCTCACCTTCTGAGTCAGTTGAGGTCCCTCTGAATGGCAGGTCTTCTCTGCTTCTACAACAGTTTATTAAAATGTGAATGGCAGCAATGCTGTTGTTCAAAAGCAAAAAATGAAGAAAAATAAATTTTCTTTTGTTTTCAAGACCTGGTAGCCTCCAAAGAGGCAGTGCTTTCAGTTTTTAAATTTATTTTTATGTGTGTGTTTTACAGGTTAACCATTATTTGTTTTCTTGTCTGGATTTTAGAAACTGGGAGTTGAAGATTTCCACAAATATGCCTGTAATCAAACCGACTGCTTTTACGCATCACGATAATGAAACACTAATCATGAATCAATAGATTAATATGAGAGATATTAAAACTATTTCGAATGTGACAAAAAAACTTTGTTTTCCTTTTTCTTGCAAAAGAAAAGGCAACTTGTGTGATGCACTAAATACTGTGTGAGTGTATTTAAGAATGAGCTTCCCTGAAATTACTGTGAAGTGTTTTCTTTTTTGACATTAAGCACCATGATTAGTCCAAAAATAGTTTTCTTTAGAAGTAATCTGTTAGTATTTGTGTTAACACTGACATGTTAAAATGAAGGGCAGTTAGATTTATTATTAGTAAATGAAAATACTGCTAAATGTGCACATTAATATGTTTGTTGGGTCCTTATCTATTTTAAATATTCTGTAATGTAATTATGTATAAGTAAGTTCAGTTTTAATATGTCAGACAGAGTTATCATCTTGCAAGCAGCCCTCCAAGGTTAGTAATGTCAGGAAACATAAAGTGTTTTTGACTGTAAGATTAGACTTCTTATTTGGAAAAGGATTTTAAATTTCATTTCAAAAGTAGATTTCATGCCCCATGAAATTTAAACTGTGACATTTAAAAAATACTCATTTTATTATAATGCAGTGAAAAATTATAGTGTACAGGCTTCTTGTTCAATCCATCAAGGCTGCTTCTGAAAAGACTGTGAATCTTTTCCCAGGTAAAAAATGTGAAATTCGCTGCATAATCAATGCCACCAACTGTTCATCCTTAGGAGACAAAAAGGCAGAAATAATTACTTCCTAACAGTGTACACCGGAATTTGAAAGCAAAATATTAAACTTGTTTGTGTGTAATATGTGTTGTTTTTTTTCCTTCTGAAAAGTTTTTACTTTCACATAGAAATTCCAGAAATATTCAATAAAAATGAAATAGAAAATACTGCTTACTCTTGCAGCATTAACTGCTAGAATTAATTTAACTAGACTAGATAATACTGTGTTCCCACATGAACTTTACAGGAAGTGTAGGTTGTCTTGTACAAGACAGATACACTCTTACACTATTGCCACTTTTAAAAATCCTGCTACTGAGACTCTTCCAGCTCTACAGTCTTTTCTGTTTAGAATCTTGCATTCCTCTAAGTACAATTAACACACATGGAAAACACACAGAATACTTTATTGCTGAATTTTAGTTCAGTTACTTTTACAAGTTCAGACAAATCAACTTTACCATTGTCATATGGCATCAATATTGAATTTTATACAGAATTCTTCTCTCTTATGTCCTAAGATCTCATTAGACTTTCCAGAGACTCATCTGATTCACAACTCAGGTTTATTTATTGATCACAGCGGTCAACAGAAAGAAAAAAATAAAAGTTTACTATTTGTTAAATACTCCTAAGAGTATTTAACTTCAAATAGGTATGTGCTGAATGTATTCCGAGTAGTCATTTTTTTATCAAACTGAGACTCCACATCTTCAAAGCATCTGTAGGTTTACCTGCAAAGTAAAGAATAGGGCCATAGATTTTTCCAGGTGATTATATATTGTTTTTGGAGACCTAAGACTGCACGTGTGCCAGATCTCACAACTTCTACAATCTAGAAGAAATTGGACCAGATGTCAGTGTGATAGCATTTGTAGAAGACAAATGTCATGAGGTAAAATATTACCAATGAAGTTGATGTATTAATGATGTTTTTATGGAAGTGTAGAGCATCTTGTGCTGCAACTATTCCTTTCCAAGACTCATCATAAGGCCTTGGGAAAGAAGAATTACTGGAAAAGGTGTAGGAAGTAATTTCTCTAATAATAAGGAGAATGGAGAGTCTGTATAAGAAGTACTAATTCAAAGAATGTAGCTTATTAGACTACCTAAAAGTAAGACTAAGGTAGTCTACCTAAAGGTAGACTAAGGCTGACTGCTATCTTTATGTATCTGAGACATACTGGGGAGGAGAAAAGCCTGGTTAAACAACGGCTCAGGAATAGAGTTGAAAGTTGCTACTTAATACACTCAGAGTGGAGATTAGGAAAATTAAAGACAAGAATGAAATCCTGGAACAACCTCCCACTAAAAATATTAGGAGCCAGCAGCTTGACTTTTAAGAAGATCTTGGTAAATTAGCAATTGGATTATATGATTTTAATGCCAAAGGCACAGGAAGTCTTTTCCTTCAAGATTGGTTTGATGGGTAAAAGTACTAGGTAAGTGCTTAAACTTGAAGTAAGTTAAGAACGATGAAAAAGGATAATATGAGAGAGATGGCAATAAGAGTTTCCTGTTAAAGATGGCAAGTGTGAAATATCTCATTCTTTTGCTATTTTACCAGTGAATAAGGAAGATAAGGGGGGAAATAAGCAAAGAGTACTGCCATCTACCCTTGTAAATAAGCAGGTGAAACCTTCTTGTCCAGTGTGTATAATCTTTATAACCATGTTTTGATGTTATTTGCTGTATAAGAAGCACACTTGAGCTTTAAAAATACTGAAGCAAAAGTAAGTATTTCACTTAAATGCACTGCTATAGTTCATCTCTGCAGAAGTCTCCACTGCACCCAGCAAAATTCTGCCCATTCTTCTGTGCAGAGTCCAACAGAGGAGAAGAGAGAAGATTCACCTAGAAAATGAGCTCAGTGAGCTATCTTAAAGAATCATTGCAGAAAAGCAATTTGTTGAAAGGTAAAAATGACTAGCTATTACTTGAGGTGCCTTGCTTGTTTACCATGGGAAACTGTGTAGTAGAATCAGCCATACCTAAGACTCTTAGGTCACCTTGTTAATGGTATATTTTTGTTAAGCTTGTAAAATCAATGTCTAGAAGCAGCTGTGACTTGTGATTCATCAGTTCTGTTGGATAGAATCATACCACTTCTCTTAACATCAGCCAGCAACTGACCATTCATTTCATCAGTCAACATCTGTGCCTCATGGACTGGTTACAATTCTCAGCGTTTTGGTAGAATGGTTATAAAAACCAAGTTGCTTTTTATAATAGTTTATAATATAATATAGTCAATAAAAACATGAAGATAAAGGCATGCTTGAAATCATCTTCCTTTCTTAAATACCTAACTGCTGCTGAGTTAAAAGTCATGTGAGAATGGCTTCAGGTCTGGAACAGATTGTAGAAATACCTGGGATTGCCCCAGCCCAAGTGGAGCACCTTGCATTTGTCCTTGTTGAACCTCATTAGGTTCCCGTGGGCCCACTTCTCCAGCCTGTCCAGGTCCCTCTGGATAGCTTCTCTCAGCGTGGTGTCAGCTGCAGACTTGCTGAGGGTGCACTCGATTCCATTGTCTGTGTCATTGATGAAGATGTTGAAGAGCACCAGTCCCAAGAACGACCCCTGAGGGACACCACTTGTGACCAGCCTCCACTCTGACGCGGAACCATGTTTGTTGCAGTCAAGAACAAATCTCCCTTCCCTGATAGTATATTCAGTACTAGATAATAAATTAATGTGTATGGAGCAACCTTTCAGCTCTTCAGTTGAGCTGATACATTGTGCAGAACAGAATTCAAGATGAATAAGGCTAGTAAGGCAGAAGGTGTGAGGAAAAAGGAAGAAAGTATGGATATGAAATACCATTACATACATGATAGTACATTACATAACAGTCATTACAGGAACTACCATGCATATTTGATTTCCTCATCTCAACATTCAACATGCTTTCAAAAAAATCACTGTCAAACTTTGTTTTATATTAATATTAACCATAAATTAAATTATGATTAATTTACCATTCCTGTATAAATGCTTGAATTAAAATTTATAATCACCACTAAATGGAATCCAGCAGAATCTTATATTATACCATGGCTCCATATGCTGCTCTTTTGAAAACTGAATAAATTTAATTTTTTACCTCTTTTTTTGGTCTTGTTAACATTTTAGATTTATTAGTTGTTTTTATTTTTTATTAGTACTGTACCTTAAGTAAAGCTGATATGCTACTCATATCTGAGAATATTCAGGCTAGATATATTATGAACAAATGAAGAGATTAAATGTCTCTGTTACTATCTTGCATGAATGATGTTTTCATTTCTTATTGTTATTTCTCTCAGTATCTGTTACTTGCTCTTGATACGTGCATTTTGTTTCCATTAACTGACAACATTTTAATTACATACTGATTCCATGCCACTTTATCTGGCATAATTTTGAACAGATTTTTCTAAAATCCTAAAAAATTATCTTCAGTGTACTTACTATGGACTTACCTAATACTTGTTACAGAAGCAGCCAGCTAAAGCATAGAGCACAATAGCAATTTCAGCTATCCAGCTGTAGAGTGATTTGTTTGTTATACATATTGCCTTGGAAAATATAGAACAAAGACTTACATCACAACAGATAGAAAAAATCCAGCCCATCTCTCATATATATCCTGAACTGAGTGTTCTGTTCAAGAAAGCTTATCCACAGACAAGAAAAAAAAGATTTTTTGTCAGCAATACATTATCAGAGTACAAGCTGAGGTATCTGTTCTGTTTTGATCTATGCATTTCTCTCTTGTTTTATTATGGGTTTACGCTTGATAGAAAACAGTTAATGTCCGTATCACTTTTAGAAGTGAATGCTTGTTTTTAACATAGATTAATAAAATATTGTTAAATGCCATTATTTTTTAAGTATGACTGAAGTAAAAGAAAATAATTTTATTCCTCTAGACTTTTTAAGGCTGCAGCATTATTGGCTGTCTCACTCTTGTTGATTTCCCTAATAGAAACAGATGTGGAGTTTTTGGGGCTTTTAAGAAAAATTTATTAATGAAATGCCGTGGTTCAATATACTGCATCTTTCATTAAATCTGCAATAATTAAATTTGTTTAATAATGTTTATTATGATCTTTTTCTCTTTCCCAACTTTTATCTGGAATAGAGATGCAATTCAATTGTTTTTCTTTCATATTTTCCATGAACATATATTAAAATCCATGATATTTTTAAGATATTGTGAAACCTCACTTGTCAAGTTAGAGCCGAAGTTAGAGATGCTAGCAAATATAGAAAAATAAAGATTAGCAAAGAGTAAAATGTAACCAAAGGGAAAATAATCATTGAAAAATATAGACTCAGTCCTCAAGCCTAAAAACATTTAAGCTTGTGTATACTTTTATACATACAAGAATAATCTCTTTAATGTTTCTGAGATTGTCATTGTAAGTAAAATTGAAGCTTTCCTTATAATCTACAGTGAAATGATTAACTATGATTACATCAGTTATGTCTCACAGAAAATATATACTTTATAAAGTTATAATCCTTTCTATTGACTGCATGAATATGAGTAGTGTTATGTAAAAAGTATACAGATTGAATTCACAAAACAAAATTCTAAGTCTTGGTGAGTACCTTTATATCATTACTATTGGTCTTGTATAGCAATGTTTTGATAGTAGGGGAGCTGCAAGAGTGGCTTCTGTGAGAAGAGTCCAGCAACTGCCCCATGTTAGATAAGAGCCTGTTGCACCCCTGCAACAGCATATTTAAGGGAGGGGAATAGTGCTGCATAACACCAGCAGGGAGAGAAGAGTAAGAATCTGTAGAAACAGTCCTGCAGACACTCAGGTCAGCATAGAAGGAGGGCAGGAGCTACTCCAGGAGTAGAACAGAAGTTCCTTGAAGCCCAGTAGAGGACCATGGAAGAGGTTGTCTCCCTGCAGCTCATGGGCACAAATTTCCATGTGCTACCATGAAGGAACCCACGGCGCAGCAGCAGATGAGGCCTGAAGGAGGCTGCAACCCATGGAGAACCCCTGCAGGAGCAGCCTCAGGCTGGAGCTGCAGCCCGTGGAGAGGGGATCCTGCAGGGATGGGGATTTGATGATACTATTGGAACTGATAAACTATCTTGTTTTCCTGAGCCAGCAGCTTTCCACCTTTCTGTCAAAAACATGTTTTTGGGTACACTTTCCAGGACAAGTTTAGTAAGTTTGACTACAGTCACTCAAGCTCAACCGGAAAGTAAAAAAAATAATATAAAATGCCCTAAGAGGGAAGGAATTCTGGTGCTGGAAGTATAGCATTGCAGACAAGTGGGAAGATAAAATTTCAGACAAGTCAGGAGAACAGTGCTGGCTTCTGGGACCAGTCAACAGGCTCTTCCACCCTCCATAGGGACACCTATTGGGTAAGATTCGCACACTTTTCTATACTGAGTGCTTCTCCTGGGTAACTCAGAAATCTCTAGAGTTACTGGATGATTTAATGTGACTGTGGTTGGCTATATTATTCTTGTTCTTAGTTGACTTCACATGCTTTGCAGTGTATTTATCACAAGCGATCCAAAAGAATCTGTAGTCTGTTGCTTTAATAAGCTGCACTGTTCACAAATCTAGCCATGAGAGTTCTTATTGGGCTCAGCCAAATTCCTAAAGTGTGGCAGTAGAAGCCTGTTTGAACGTGACTAAACAAATCATGATAGTTCATATATTGAACACAACCAGATTTATAGTGCTGAATTGGGCATCACTCCGAATATAAGTTCAGAGGTCCTCAGCCCCTCTAATATCTGAGGACAAGCTAGAATGCAAAGAATTTATTTTCTGCCAATCTTCTTTGTCCTTTACACATGATAAAAATCTGAATATCTGAATGTATTTTGTCTGAACATAATACTCTGAAGAAACAAGGAAAAGAAATTTCAGTGTCGAGATTAAATACATGGAAATCAGGAACATTGTTGGATGTTGTTTGTTTTCATAAGCCTTATATACTGTGCTTCATCACTTTGCATTTATGGGCTAATTTGAATCAGGATTCGAATAAATTCTGAATTGCTCCAAAGGTCTAAATTTTGGAGAGCTGTGGAACAAAACAATGGTGGTTCAAGCTACAGACTAATAAGAGAGTATTCCTAGAGAAAGGATAGTCTCTCATGTTCTTATTGCCAAAAAAAGAGCACCTGTAAAGTTGGGGCTTCTCTGCTACTGAGAATTGATTTTCTTGGGAGAAATTTGGTATACACACACAGTCTTAATAAGGCACTACTGTCATACAACAGGAATGAAAGCTATTAGAATTGGGATCAAATCAGGGTCTATTATCTTCATGAGTAGTTTGGAATGACAAAGAGGAAAGAAGGTGAGATAGAAGCACATTTTGACAGACAGTATGCATCACTTCTGCGAAAAGCTACAGCTCATGTCATTATTTGTTAAATGCAAGGGACTTTTCTGACTTTTGGAACATGATGTATCTCTAAGCATTTAGTTACTGATAAGCATAGTGCTGGATAGTGAATGGTTTTCTTCTTACTTGAAGTTGTAACAAAAAAGGTGGAAGCCCAAATATAGTTTGTTTTAAAATGCTAGCAGTTTCATTTCAATAGAAGTGATCTCAAGAAACAGTACAGAGGACTTGCTTACATATTTCTGGTTCAGCTCATAGTCTTTATTCTTATGGATTAGCTGAACAAATCCTATCCTTTGGAAAAGCCACTTAACTGGTTATAATTCATTGTTGCTGTATGCTAATGTTTTAAATACAAATACTAGATGTGCTTGAGTACAAGAAAATGAAAACCAAGGTTTCTTTCTGGTAATGGGAGAAAAAGTATGAGGACTCTCAGTCTAGAGGAACTGTTTACAAATAGAGGAATAGGAAAGCAAATGTAAATTATGAAAAAGGATATGAGTAATGTAAAGAATAAATTAAAAGTACAAACTGTCACTGAGATACATTCTCCTTGTTAATGCTGAAAAATAAACTGAGATACAACAGAGAGAGGTTAGAGAAAGATATTCTGAGAATTCTGAGGTAAGAAGTTAGTAAGGAAAACTCTTCTAAGAACACTAAATAACAAGGAAAATTTTTGCATTATACTTTAAGCTGGACTAATGCAAAGACTTAATTTTTCAAATCACAGGGATCATTACTGCAGAGGGAAAATCATTTGGTGATAAAGATGGTAAGAATGTTGAAGAACACTTATAGAATCTGTGTAATCTCTACTTTAAGATTTGAAAATCAAGGATGATCTTTAAAGTGGGGTACAAAACTCATAGCTAAGTCTTGATACTATGTGTCAGATCTCTCATCTCTCACATTGCTTAGAGCTACTAAAATCAAAGGCCATTTATACAGCAGCTGTCAGCATCTGATGTATCAACATATCTTGGAACTGTGGATCAGCTCTTTTTGGATTTGTTGTGTCAGAGCTAAAAGCTTTGAAAGCTCTTTGCAAACAATACATGTTAGAACCTGCATAGAAGATATATTCAGTTCTGTCAATTTGTTTTGTAGTAAAGGGAACATCCAGCTAACCATACAGTTACTTTAAATCTAGGAGGATTTTACAGTCTCCCTTGAAAACCTTTGTATTTACTTTTGTTTCATTGTTATATGAATTTATACGTACTAAATTCACCATATTTATAGAGGGTAGGTCTGAGTTTATATTCAGAGCCAACTACTCTCATGCACTGAGTACGAATGAGTGCAAGATCGAGCTTATGATCATGAGAAAGAGGAAAAGAGAGTATCTTGGACCTGCGGAACCTCTTAGTATTGAAACATCTGTGCACTTACATGCTGTGAGGAAAGGCCAGAATACTGGTGACTACACTAGCCACCTCCATGTATCTGGTCTATACCACTGTTTATGTCCCATGGATAACACTAGTGTTTGCTTTAACCTGAAATCTTTAATAGATTGACAATAATTTGATTAGCTTTGGCATAAGGACTCTACTGCATTTCCTAGCTGAAGTAGGGCAACTTATACCATTTTCCTTTTGTGATTTCAACCAAACTGTTGCTGATGATATTAAAATATAAATCAGGGCCAGAGCATGCTCTTCATCACTAACTCGTGATTGTTTTGAATGCTTCATTCTCAGTGTCATTGCTGGTAAAATTTTGGTTATGCCTAACAGCATTCTTTCAGACTTTCTCTGAGCATGAATTGAAAAGAATAGATGCCAAGGAACATTAAAAACAAAAACATTATGGACAAGACTACTCCATGTATGGGTGCCTCTGCCCAGTTTAGTTCTCAAGCACTATCTCAGAAGGCTTTGAATTCTCAAATTCCCTGCATATTTTTATGCTACCTTGTAGATCTTCAAAGTAGCAGATATCATGTAATCTCTGTGTCAGCTATAGAATTTTGAACTGAATATAGACTTTGAACTGATAAAAATACATAAAATATAACAAGCAGGTCTAGTGGTCAGTAATGCCCCACATAAAGTCTAGAAAATATCTGTATTTAAGGTATATGCTGTGTAGAGGTGGCCATACCACACTACTCAGCCCCAGAAAAAGAGAATGTTTCCTTTTTCTGTTTGTTTATTAATTTCTATGTGCTGCTATCTGGTGATCTGCTGACCATCTAAAAGCTTTGATGTGTGCCGGCACTTTGAAGAAGAAAAAAATGCCCTGCAAAACCCCAGCTCACTCCTTACTCCAAAACCGAGGCTTTTTGTGGTGGCACTTTTGTTGTTTTTTTTTTTTCCCCTTCTGGCACCGATAAGACATCACTGCAGGTTTTGGCATTATTTAGGGTAATATTTCCTGTCAAACACCTTACATTCCCTTCTGATGTCATTTTCTATCAAACATAAATAATTAGAGTCTTCAGTTTCAAAATTAATATATTGAAGTATGACAGGTGAGATATTCAAGCAGTCCGATACATCCAGTCAACTGTTCACTGAACTCTTCACTCTTAAACTCTTCAGATCAAAGACTTATAATAAAATAAACAGAATGGAGAAAAACCTATATGCAATTTTCCACTCAGGTGTATGGCCCATACTCTTAATGAAAGTAGCAGCCTTCTATTTCCTTCTGTCTCCTTTTAGCTCAATAAATCATCACTTGTTGAATTTTGTCTATGTGGTAAGGTTTTGGTAGTGGTAGGAGCGTGGATGAACTGCAGGGGTGGCCTGTGTGAGGAGAAATCAGAAGTTGCCCTTTGCCAGGGACAGCCAGTTCCACTTAGCTTGAAAAGGGACACTCTCTGGCTAAAGCTGAGCCAACAAGAGATGGTGGTTCTACCTTGGTGACTGCGTGTTTAAGGAAGGGTTAAAAATGATGTGCAGAAGCTGTGAGAGGAGTGGGACAAAAGGGAGATAAACATTTCTGCAGACACCAAAGTCAGTGAAGGAAAGGAAGTAGGTGCTCCAGGCACCAAAACAGATTATTCTGTGCTTCTTGTCAAGCTCACATTGGTTGTAGGTAACATAGTTTTGAAATATTATAATTTAACACTTTATTTTCTTGTTCTTAGATTTTTGCATTGTACAAATAATAAAGCCCATCATATTTTCTTCCATTTTATTTGCAGAACACTAATACTAAAACGCCAACAAAAACACTGTGGATTGCTAGTGACATCATTCTGGACAGCATTACCCATACAAAACTGTATCTAACAGTGCGCATTTCCCTTGGTTTCAGAAGTAAGGGGGAGGAAATAAAAATGTCAGTCCTGAGTAACAACATGCTATGAATATTATAGATACCAAAGACAGACCTGATAAGCTTTCTTTCAAAGACTCAGAAGACCATGGAGAAATCTCACAGATTTAAAGGGAATCTAAATTAAGTCCAGATATTTGTAAAGTGTATCTTTGTCTGTGAACCAGTGACAAAAACTGGAAGAGAACTGTATAACTGTATATTATTCCTTTGATGTCAATTCCCCAGAAGATAGTTTATCATAGAAATATAGAACCATGGAATCAAAGAATATCCTAGGTTGGAGGGGACCCATAAGGATCATCAAGTCCAGCACCTGGCTCCACATGGGACTACCTAAAAATTAAATCATATGTCTGAAAGCATTTTCCAAATGCTTCTTTGGAAGAAGCCTTTGACACTGTCCTCCACAACATCCTTGTGGAGAAGCTGGCTGCCCATGGTTTGGATGGGCACACTCTCTGCTGAGTGAAACACTGGATGGCCAGGCCCAAAGAGCTGTGGTCAATGGAGTTAAATCCAGTTGGTGGCCAGGCATGAGCAGTGTCCCCCAGGGCTTGGTACAGGAGCTGATTCTATTTAATATCTTTATCAATGATCTTGATGAGGGGATTAAGTGCACCCTCAGAAAGTTTGCAGACAACACCAAGCTGGGAGGGAGTGTTGATCTGCCAGAGGGTAGAAGGGTTCTCCAGGGGTACCTGGATAGACTGGATCCATGGGCCAAGGTAAACCGTGTGAGATTCAGTAGAGCCAAGTGTCAGGTCCTGCACTTTGGTTACAACGACCCCAGGCAACCCCACAGGCTTGGGGAGGAGTGGCCAGAAAGCTGCCTAATGGAGAGGGACCTTGGTGTACTGATGGACTGTCAGCTGAATATGAGCCAGCAGTATGCCCATGTGGCCAAGAAGGCCAATAGCATCCTGGCTTGGATCAGGAATGGTGTGGTGAGCAGGACTAGAGAAGCAATCCTGCCCCTGTCCTCAATGCTGATGAGGCCCCACCTCAAGCACTTTGGTCAGTTTTAGGCACCTCAGTACAGAAAGGACATGGAGGTGCTGGAGCAGGTCCAAAGAAGGGCAACAAGGCTTGTGAAGGGCTTGGAGAATATGCCCTATGAAGAGAAGCTAAGGGAACTGGGGCTGTTTAGTCTGGGGAAGAGGAGGCTGAGGGGAGACTTTATTGCTCTCTTCAAATACCTGAAAGGTGATTGCAGTGAGAGTGGAGTTGGTCTCTTCTCACTGGTGACAGGACAAGGGGAAATGGCCTCAAGTTGCACCAGAGGAGTTTAGGTTGGATATCAGGAAAAACTTCTTTACAGAAAGGGTCATTAAGCACTGGAATAGGCTCCCCAGGGAGGTGGTTGAGTCATCATCCCTGAATGTGTTTAAAATCTGTTTGGATGTGGTGTTCAGGGACATGATTTAGTGGTGGGTTGTTTGAGTATTATGGTTAGGTTGCGGTTGGACTTGATGATCTTGAAGGTCTTTTCCAACCTCAGCAATTCCATGATTCTATGATTCTTGAACTCCAGCAGGCTTGCAGTCATGACCACATCCCTGGAGAGCCTGTTTTAGAACCTGAGCAAGTTCTCAGTGAAGAGCCTTTTCCTAGCATCCAATCTGATCCTCTCTTGTAGAAGCTTTACGCCATTCCCTTTGATCCTATTCCTGTTTGCAGTTGCAGACTGTGATGATTAGATCACCTCCCAGCCTTCTCTATCTGAACAAAACAAGTGACCTTAGTTACTTCTCATGTCTTTCCCTCTATTCCCTGAACCATCATTGTTGCCCTCTGCTGGATGCTCTCTAATAGTTTTATGTCCTTATATCATCACTGAAGAAAAGTCTCATCTGGAAACATGATACTCAGTGAAATGTGAAGAAGCGATGGAAATATACTTTAAACCCTATAAAACATGATGAAAAATGGATCCATTAATTATTTCCATTAACTTCCTAAATGGAAACAGTCACAGTAAGATCTCTGTAAATCTCCACTTAGATTTTGCGTATAAATTTTTGATGTCAGAATCAAGACACTGCTGTAATATCTTTCCTTATTTCTTTAGAAAAAAAGTTTTAAGATATATATTTTTTTCATCTAGGATAAAATAAAATTTATTTGGTGTTATGTTGACATCCTGTATCCCTATGTACTCCCCAAATTATTCAGCTGTCCTGCCTAAAAATGATGCTAGAAATGACTTTCTGTACTGGCTAGATGGATGATTTGGGTGTAAGTTTTCACCCATAATATCTTTGAAGTTCAAATTGTTGAGAAATCTCATACTCATTAAGTAAATCTAAAGATAAAAGAAAATCCATTCTGTTCTATAATATCTTTGTGTATGACAATATTGGCAATTAAACTGTGAACGATACTCAGGTGAAATACTGAGTATTATTATAAAGAAGATTTCTAAGCAGTGAGAAAGGAAGGAGAAATCATTTCATTGAAATGGTTTTTCTTTTTGGTTTGCAGATCTTAACCTCAGGACACAAACTGGGAATAGTAACTTTAAGTAGATCAAGGAAGGCTTTATCAAAGAGATAACAGACCCTGAACTTCTGCTCCCAGATGAACTTCATGCTGTTCCAGAGAAGAAATGTACATTTTCTGAGGTATAAAAATCCATCACTCGGTACCTGATAAAATCAGTAAAGACTATACTCAGAATGATGAAAAAGAGACAGGAAGAAAGTAAATAAATACACTGACAATATGAAATCCTAGCTAGGGTCTAGAAAGCTAAGTTATTACTTTTTTTTTGTATTTTTTTTAATGAATATAAGATTTAATATTTTAACATTAAGGATAGTAAAAGAAGAATTATATTTAATTTATTTTACTGGAATTAAAAGAGATATTATATGAAAAGTTTCTGACAGACACTAATAACCAAGTATTTGAGATCTCCCACACTTTATTTGCCCTCATCTGAAGAGCTGGAGATTATTTAGAATAATTCATTTACGCAGCTCCCAGCCTAAGGCTCAAATAAGGCAGTTGTAGCGATAAGCAGGACTAACGCGATGGAAATAGCGTTACAAAAGGCGGAAGGAAAATACAGCGCTCACCCGGATCGGAAGATTTGGGGTTTGCAGGAAAAGGCTCCCACCAAGGAGGGATCTCCAGGCAGAGATCCTTCCTCAGGGGCAGTCAGCCCTTAAATGAGGCCTAAGAGGGGTGGAGCCAGGCTCCACCCCTTCTGGTTGCACAGGTGAATTGCCTTCACCTGTGCTCCCAGGGCTGACTGGGTCTTTCCTCCAGGTGCTCAATCAGTGGTTCAGGCCATGACTCAGCAGTTCCCATACAGCATTATTCCTAATAAAGTTCCTAATAAAAATAGTTGTGCTGTTGTAACTAGAATAGTCATAGTTGCCATAACAGTTCATAATGAAATAGATATTTTTAAAATCCAATTTATGGACAAGTTTCTCAGTACTCATTTTGTCTAGCTAGCAACTAAATCATTACTGCCACAAGTAAGTCTTGACACGGTAAGAGCTATAATTTCTACCACTATTATTTTTAGATTCTGGTAAATGCTTCTCCATGTACACTTTGAAAAATATGATAAGTTATAAATGAATGAAAAATCAAAAAACTGTTTTTTATCCTACAGCACCTGTATATGTTACACAGTTTGCTAAGTTATATGCTAGCAGTTAAATGTTGGATTTAGAATTGAGTGAATCCTTTCACTTGTTTTTCAGAAACGGTTTCCAGAACCCTTCAAGTTCATCTAATATATTCCATAAATCATAAATTATCTCCAGATATGCACAGTGTGTATTTCTGTCAAATCTGCAATTCATTGCTTCTTACTTAACTCTGTCATTTCCGTAAGTGCCTAAACAAGTTTTTTTTTTTTTTTTTGGCATTAATAGAATAACTCATTCAGCACCTCAGGAATATGTTTGGAATTTAAATAATGTGTTAATGTAAACTTATTAACACTGTGGGTCTATAATTGAGTATGATACTTCGTTATATAAGGGAGAGTCCATGTAAATTTTTCTGAAAATTTTTTCGTCCCCTCTGAAATTAGTAGTGATTTTGATGCTCCTGTAAAACAAATGTGTAGGGGTCTTGGCTACAAGTTTCTTAAAATTTATGAGTTTAAACATATGAAATTTTACATCAGCGAAACTTAGCAAAAAAAAAAAGCAAAACTTTCAACTGAACAGTCTATGTGAGAATCTAGTATATTAATATGGGGGTACGTTGTAGATAAGTACTTTTCTAGTACTTCTTTAGTATCTAAAATTCTACTGATTTAAATGTGTAGACCTTACAGCTAATTTAAACTTCAGCTGTTTATATGTGGTCAAATATTAGAACTTCAGTGCTTTGAGAAACTCTTTTTGACAGCTGTCTGAAAACTTGTGTCTTTTGTTCTATTTGATGCCACCTTCTAGCAGTTAGAAAGCTAACTTGGTGCTTCTTAAATATGTTCTATTGCCTTTCTCATGTTTTGATGGGAATCTCACATTCTATCCAAAACCAAGGACCTCATTCCAGACACCAGGGCCACAGTCCTGTCCCAAAGGAGTACAGCCAATCTTCAGCTCCACATAGCCCTACACTGCCCAGTGAAGTGTCCATAATGGTATTTAATAAGAAAAAAATCCATATGATAAAAATTTATCTTAGGGAATGATAAAAATGTCTGATTCCACTCATTGCGCTTATTGGATTTTCTCATTATTCAGATAAATAAGGGTGTAGTGACTTATGTGTAAGTGTGCTGAATGCCACTTCTTAACTTACGGGCTAGGCTGGGCTCAGTTACTAAACATTGCTATCTGGTATGGTATTAAGGTATCAAGGATCATCAAGTTCCAAATCCCCCTGCCGCAGGCAGGGCCACCAACCTCCACATCTAATACCAGATCATGCTGCACAGGGCCCAATCCAGCCTGGCCTTGAACACCTCCAGGGAGGGGGCATCCACAACCTCTCTGGGCAGCCTGTTCCAGCACCTCACTGCTCTCTCTGTAAAAAACTTCCCCTGGATATCCAACCTAAATCTTCCCTCCTTCAACTTAAAACCATTTTCCCTTCTCCTGCCATTATCTACCCTTTAAAAGAGTTGACTCTCCTCCAAGAGTATACTGCTGGCTCTTGTTGAGTTTTTCATCCACCAGGACCCCCAGGTCCTTCTCTGCAGGGCTGTTCTCAAGGATTGCTCCTGCAAGTCTGTATATATGCCTGGGATTCCTCTGGCCCAAGTGCAAAACCTTGCACTTTGCTGTGTTGGACCTCATTAAATACACCCAGGCCCACCTTTCGAGTCTGTTGAGGTCCCTCTGAATGGTATCCCTTCCTTCCATTGTGTCAGCTGCACCACTCTGCTTGGTGTCATCAGAAAACTTGCTGAGGGTGCACTCAATTCCATTGTCAAAGTCATTGATAAAGGTGTTAAAGAGCACTGATCCCAAGACAGACCCCTGGGGGACAAAGCTCATTACCAGCCTCCACCTGGACACAGAACCATTGATCACCACCCTTTGTCTGCGACCTTTCAACCAATTCCTTATCCACCCGTCAAATCTACATTTCTCCAGTTTTGAGATAAGGATGTGGTGGGGGACCATGTCAAATGCCTTGCACAAGTCCAGGTAAATGACATCGGTCGCCTTCCCTTTGTCCACCAATGCCATCACTCCATCATAGAAGGCCACCAGATTGGTTAGGCATGACCTTCCCGTGGTGAAGCCATGCTGTCTGTCTCAGATCACACACTCATTCCCCATGTGATCTAGCAAGGTACACAGGCTGTTTGCAGGTATGGAGTTTTCTAAGTTCTGAGCATGTCAGAGACATTGAGGGCAGAGAGAATCAAAGCTGAACTAGTCTTTAAAATGCCATTTGGAAGTGGTGTGCGGGATGAACTTTCTCCAGAACGTGCCCTGCCTGGAGTCAAGAGAGTCATTGGAGCACCCCAGGAGAGAGCATGGGAATGATCTCATTTTTAAATGTTATAAATCTGGCCAGCATTTCAGTTCTTGAACTTCTGTTTAGAAGAAGAGGTAGACCATTGGTTTACCTAAGACTGAAGTTCTCAGACTGAGCTTTCAAAACCTATGGAGAATGTGGGAAGAGTGCATAAACAGCACGCCTCCTTTCAGTCACAAAGAATCTTTACACACTTGCAGAACTTTGCTTCTTCAAAACTGTGCAACATAACTTAGCCTACAAGGCTGATTTATGAAATTTAGTTAAACTGACACATGGATCATTTCTGCAAATTACGCACTTAACTTCAAAAACAACATGAGGTAAACTGGATTCTTTGCTATGCACATGTCTGAATCTCTGATTTGCTGTTGTTTTTAAATAGAGAGGACTGCCTGGAGTCTGAATACCCAAACAAGCCTCTGGGGCTGCCACTCTGAATGGACCAATACTGGCAGAATTTGCAAGGAAAGCTTATGAAATAGCCACCTACTTCAGAAACTGTCAGATCAGCATTATCTAATTGCAAAGCAATTAAATTTACATAGATTTTAGAAGTGATGGAAATTAATCACTAGAAAATTTTGGTAGGAACAGAAACAGGAGCAATTCTGTCAGCATATGGGTGATGTTTAAAAAAAAAGTTGATTCACAGCATTATGAAAATAGATTCACACATGTAATTGTCATATTATTCACAGAATCATAGAATGGTTTAGGTTGGAAGATGCCTCTGGATGTTATCTGGTCCAGCCTCCCTTGTCCAACAGGGAATCATAATGATTCATTGCTCTTTTTTTTTTTTTTTTCCAGAAGAAATTGCAATATTAGAAAGGAACTTGCAGAATAAATGTCCACATTTAGCTTAGCTATGTGAATTGATTTCCATAAAAATTGGAAGTTTTTTTTGTTGAAAGATAAGAAGGATATGTTCTTTAATAATATTACATTTTTATTTGTCTTTTTAGAAATTTTTTTCATGTGAATTCCATCAGATATTCTGCACAGATCATCTACTCTTACAAACAAAAACTGCAGAAGTGTTTGAATATGGTTAGAGTTCCTATAAATAGAACTCCTCTACAAAGTGTTTATTTTGTCAAGAGAGTGGCTATTAAAATCATCCATCTAGCACGTACTGTAGCTTATGGCTGAAAACATTCAATTTAATGACTTAGATTAGTAAATTTTATTTCAGTGTTTTCCATCTTGAAAATACTTGAGTGGCTGAGACAAACTGGGGTTGTTTGGTCTGGAGAAGAGGAATCATAGGGAAGACCTAATTGCTCTCTACAGCTACTTGAAGGGAGGCTGTGGTGAGGTGAGGGTCGGCCTCTTCCAGGTAACTAATGATAGGACTAGAGGGAATTGCCTCAAGTTGTGCCATGGAAAATTCAGATTGGGTATAAGGAAAAATTTTTTCTCTGAAAGAGTGGTGAGGCACTGGAATGGGCTGTCCAGGGAGGTGGTTGAATCACCATCACTGGAGGTGTTCAAGAAATGTGTAGATGTGGCACTGAGGGACACACTTAGTGGACAATATTGGTGGCAGGTGGACAGTTGGACTACATCATCTTAGAGGTCTATTTCAGCCTTAATGATTCTATAATTTTACTACTATTGTGATTTCAGTGAAAATGAATTATCAAAGTTATCTGGCCCAGTAGCACGGGCTCCTGACATGGGAATTATAATCATGACAGTAAGTACTGCTTGTAAGGTAATATTAAATGAAAAAAAAAAAAAAAAAGTAGGCAAAATACATGCAATTTTACTGTCTGCTTTCCAGAATTTAAAATTTCAGAATGTCCTTATTTTAATGATCCTCTAGTATGTCCTCACTTCTGTCTCCTTACACTAAATCATGTAATATGACATTTTTAAATTTTCACTGTGTTTGAATGAAAAAGGAAGAAGTGTTTTCCTTCAGAAAAGGAAGAAAGAGAAGAAGGTCTTGCAAATTATTTCTAATGAAATTTAATCCTAATGTATGAGATCTTCATATTCCCTTTATGAACTGAAATCTATCACTGGGATTTCATAGGCTCAATAAAAGAGGTCAGGCTTTCATACGTGTTTGAAGGAACTCAGGAACTATAGCTTAAAAATTAGTAAAATTTCATTATTTACTATCTACTGTGATAATTACTTCTGCCTGGAGGAAATTGTTTTCCTTTTAGTTTTTATTATTATTTTTTAATTTGTATATTTTTTCCTTTTTCTTGAATGTAAGGGCTCAGGATTCTGCATGAGAATTTAACTTAGCATAGTCAGGTCAAATGTCCCTCTAGTTCTTGAAGGATAATTACAACGAACAGACATTCATTGTTCATTCTGTGTCATTTATGACTGCATAGATTTCAACATCATCAATCATCATTAACATCACCTCTCTCTCTCCCTCTCTCTCTCTCTCTCTCTCTCTCTCTCTCCTTCTCACTTTCCCAGTGAAAATTCCACATTATTAGTTCCAAGATCCTCCAAATTCTTTGATCATCCCTTAGTTCCTCTTCAAACGTTTTCCCATTTTATTATATCCCTCTTGAAATGGAAGGACTTTAGCTCTGTGAAGTATTAAAAATCCAAGGGCAGAGAAGCATGATTTTTAAGTGGTACTTCTAATTTATTTATTTTTTTAAGTTGTCCACTTTCCTAATAGCTCCCAAGATTCAGCTGAATTTTTGATTACCAATGTACACTAGTCTGATCTTTTCAGAGAACCATGCCTTGGGATCTTGTCCCTGATTGGCAGTAGTCAGCTTAGAGCCCAACACTTTGTAAGGATTTCGTTGTGTTCAGCTATCATCACTTAAGATTTATCTACACTGAATTTCAAAGCTAATACGTGAATTTACTCAGGCTGTTATGTGAAGCGAAAGTTAAGTAAAGAAACAAAAGTTCTGATCTGGAATAAAATTCTCAGTTGCATCCTCTTCCCATAAGGGCAAAAAAGGACACTGGCCATTTATTTCTGTAGTTGCTTTATTTTGATCATAAAAAGGAGCAGAAAAAAAGCACCAAAAAACCCCTCACAGTGTTAACACTTACTGCAAAATCGGAACAGTCTGAATCATAAGAGAGCTAAAAATACACACCAAGGAATTGATTAATATCTCTTTAATTATTCAATTAATTATAGAGAAAAATAAAATGTTTTCTTAAAATTGAATCATAATCAAGTATGAGATGACATCCTGTTTTTTTTTCAGCACCAAGTCACAAGGGATTCTAATCTTAGAAATGCATGAATGGTTTTCAATGTCAGCTAAGGTTTTTTTTTTTCCCTCTTCCAGTATTGCCTAATTAAATCTGGGTGACATGACAAAACAATTTCCCAGAGGGTTGTGTGATGTCTCTTCTTTATCAACATAATTTCATCCTACAATGCAGCTCATCTTCAGAGAGAATACAAGGCAGTGCTAGTTAGTGACCTCAAATCTACCCATCCATGCTAGAGAATGTAAAAAAAAAGGAATTAAAATTCTTAGCTGGTATAAATCTGGAAGTCTATACAGAATTATCTGTACTGATGTTAATGGACCATGATGACTTATACCAGCTAAAAAGCTAACCCAGATTCTTTTCCAAGACCTTTCTTAGCCTGATCTGCAGATAATTAGTGTGAAATGCTATTTTAAACTCAAGTATTTATACAAACAGCAGTCCTAATTATCTATATTATCTAATTATTCTTAAAACTAGCTAGGGAGGGAATTTTAGTTAAGAAGTGTTGCTCATTTGAGCTTTTTAAGAACTTAATAACAATAGGATTTTCTCCTCCAGGCTTTTAAAACTTCTGGTACCCTAGACTGACTTTGATTTCAGTCATCCTGATGTCAATCAGAAAAAATTCCATCAAGTCACTGGAGCTACAGGACCAGTGCAAAATTTTTCAAAATGCAATTTAGTAGTCTAACAGGAGAAAATTGTTTGATTTAAGGATGACATTTAATATGTACCAATGAATAGATAAATGAAAAATGGTGGAATAAATTATTTCAAAATATAAGTTCTTATTTTTCAGTAAGATGTGTGTAAATCATGTGGTGTGATGTCTAGAAAATCTGAATGCAGAGATATACAGTCCCTTCTAATGGTCCATATGCAATGATTCCATTAAGTGAGAAAGGAAAAGAAAAAAAAAACAGGGAAGAATGTGGTGCTACTCCAACAAGTACTTCTACTCTGAATAAGAATAGGAAACTGTACCAGAAACCAAAACAGTTTATTTTAGTGTCTGACACATGAACTGTAATTTTCAATCAATTTTTCTGTGATTGTGGGATGATGCACTCATGTTGGCAATTTCCTGGGTGTCTAGATGGAGGCTTGACTCATTTAAATGTTTTTAGAAATGACTCTTGGAATACTGACCCTGACCAACTTGGCTGGCAGTCAGAGTTTGGCTGAACAGTTATTTGTGCTTGTCTTCAAAAGGAATTATTCCTTCTGTGGAATATTATAGACGGAAATGGATAAACTGTTGGTCAGTGCAGACCAAAGTGAATGTTAAATCTTAAAAAATTCCTACTGGCTAGATCCACAAGGGAACTTGCATGAAATTTAAGTATATGATTATCTTTATTTGGTTTTCTAGTCAAAAATTACAAATCCCTACCATCCCAATGCCCATGAATTGCTGACTAACTGAAAATGTTTATTGCTTTCATTACTTTTAATTTCAGAATCTCAGTGTGCCAGAAATATTCTACTTCTAGCAATGCAGAATAACTTTGCCTCTACTGTAACATTTACAGCCTACTCCTTTGCCTATCTTGTCTGCCAAATCAGATCAGTCCCATACTCTTGGATGCTAATAAAAGAGGCTTTAGATGAAAAAGAGCTAATGAAAAGATCCAAGTGGAGACTCCAGTAAAGGGATCAACTACAGAAGCATCCAACACAGTCTTTTTCCTATTCAGATTTCTACTTTGTTCTGGGTACAGTGGTCTGTTCGGTACAGAAAATGGAGCAGCTGGAGGAATATTTCTACCTACAATTATGGAGCCTGAAGTTCACTTTTCCATTTGGACTGTTTGATTCAACCTACATTATCCACTAGAGTACCGTATCTGTTATAAAGTATTCTGTTATAAATCTATTATGATTCATCTTGGCAAGGTTATTTTACTTTTCATGAAGCATTTTCTTAGAACAATCAGAGTGTGATTTCCAGATTCAAATCTTTGCTTTAATGGTAATTTATATATTTAATAATAGATCAGTATATATGTGTGTGTGCATAAATAAAAAGACAATATTTACAGGATTATGGAATGGTATTGCTAGTAGCAGATGCACAAGCAAAAATATGTTGGAGAGGACGAACAATGTGACATAAATAGGGCAAGAACTATTTCCCACTTTCTCCACGGACACAGAAGTTAACTTTGCAGTGCAGGGAAGGGGGAAGCTTTATCTTACAAAGTACTATAAGTGGACATAAAAGCCAAAATAACATTTTTTGAAGAGCTCTGTGTGTGTTTGATCCGGCTGGGATGAGGCTAACTTTTTTAGCAGAAACTTTTATGTTGGTATATTTTGGATTTCTGACCAAAACAATGTTACAACACATCAGTTTTAGCTGTGGTTGAACGGATGGAATTTCTACCTGCTGAACAGTGAGCAAGTGGCTGTCTAGATGTTTAGCTGCTGGCTGGAGTCAACACATCACACGGTGGAAAAGATTCCAGTGCTTAAGTACAACTGTGGAATAATTCAAAGCAGAATACTTTCAAATCATTCAAGTCATTTGTATGATACTTGTAAGATTAGCTCTTGCTGATCAGTTTTTTGATCATGTTTATTTTTTTCTATCACTTTTTTTTCACATTCTCATCTTACTTTAAGCCAGTACGTTTGACTACTTTCCACTCGTCTTCCTCAACTTCATTAACTTCATTCTCTTTTTTTTTTTAATATCTCAGTTGTTTATCTCCCCTAATCATAAGAATACAGCTAAAACTATGGATGTACAGATGTACCATAGCTTTCCACCAAGTTGTAGGGCTGCCCTGATTGAGTCTGTAATCTTGAGGCCAGGCGAAGAGCAAAATCAGGACCCTGAAACTCAGGGGAGCTAACTTGTGGCTGTTTAAGAAATTATTAGATGGGGTCCCCTGGGAAACTGTCATTAGCGACACAGGAACAGAACAGAGCTGGCAGCTCTTAAAGGACACCTTTCTGAGAGAACAAGAGCACTCCAGCCCCAAGCATAAGAAATCAAGCAGAGGAGGCAGGAGACTGACAAGTCTGACAAAGGATCTGGTGGTCAAACTGGGGGAAAAAAAAAGGAGGAACCAGGGATCAGTGACCTAGGAATAATACAGGGATGCTCTCTGGACATGCAGAGATGGGATTAAGAAAGCCAAGGGATAGATGGAACTGAACTTGGCAAGGGATGTGAAAAACGACAAAAAAGGATTCTACAGGTAGAGCAGTCAGAAGAGAAAGGCAAAGGACATTATACCCCCTCTGATAAATGAGGAAGGAATACTGGCTAGAACAGGTATGGAGAAGGCTGAGGAATTCAACAAATTCTTTGCCTCAGCCTTCACTGGCAGTCAGGCTTCCCACATCTCTCACATCCCTGAACCTCTAGGCAGGGATTGAGGAAGCAAAATCTCTCCCTCTGTAAGAGGTCAAGTCCGAGATTGCCTTAAGACACTGAATGTGTACAAGACTATAGGGTCAGATGACTACATCCAAGGGTCCTGAAGGAACTGGCTGATATGGTTACTAAGCTACCCTACATTATATTTGAAAAGTAATGGCTGTCAGGCACTGTCTCTGGTAACTGGAAAAAGGGAAACATCACTCCTATTTTTAATAATGGGAGAAAGGATGACCCGAGGAAACTACAGTCTGGTGCACCTCACCTCTCTGCTTGGAACAGATCCTCTCAGAAGTGGTGTTAAGGCACATGTGAGACAAGGAGACTATCCAACACAGCCAGCACAGCTTCACCAAGGGCAGATCGTGCCTGACCAATCTGCTGGCCTTCTATGATGGAATGACGGCATCAGTAGACAAAGGAAGGGCAACTGATGTCATCTACCTGGACTTGTGCAAGGACTTTAATATGCTCCCACATCACATTCGTATTTCTGTATTGTAGAGAAATGTATTTGAAGACTGGACTATTCAGTGGATAAGGAATTCATCGGATGATTGCAGCCAGAGCGTTGTTGTCAACAGCTCTACATCCAGGTGGAAGACAATGATGAGTGGTGCTCTGCAGGGTTCTGTCTTGGGACCGGTGCACTTCAATGACAGAGACAGAGGGATCACATGCACACTCAGTGAGTTGGTGGACAACACCAAGCTGAGTGGTGCTTGGTGGGAAGGAGGCTCACTTCAGTACAGTAATAACTAAAGTGAATATGTGGTCACCTTGTTAGCCATTTGATGTTGAATTAACTGGTTTTCCTAAAGGAAAAAGGAACTTAGATATGACTTGAGACATCTCTGACTCCACCTACCATAAACTGACTGGTTCAATGTTGCCCACGTACTGACTGTGCAGAGATAATACATATACAGACAGATATATCCAGAACAGATTCTGTATATTTGTTCTCAACAGCACTTTGTCCCACATCTTGTTTGTGTCCCATGTTCTGCTTTTTCTGACCTTATTTTATATTTCTTAATGCGTATGTTTATGATTTTTGTCAGTTCAAATTGTCTGAAAGAATGTAAAATTATTGTTTGGCCTAACTATTTTGTTTTTATAATATGAAACTGAAAGTATGCATGGCACTCACTTCACAGAAGTGAGCCATGAGGATAGAGAATATTTAGTGCTTCTGTAGGATGTTGTGAGATGAAGGGATAAAAGGTCTCCTCTGGGTTTCATCCAAATCTATTTATTATATTGAGAATGGTCTGTGTAGTATATTCTCCTTTCAACTGTGCTTTGTTTTCATGCTATAAGGAACTATTAATATCATTTTAGAACCCTAAGCATAGAAAATAGTGAGAGGAGGATTGAGGTGGTTAAGATTTTGAATAATCCATGGAATTAAATTATTTGGCAGACTAGACATGCTTGACAATCTCTGTTTAATGCACAGTAGTGACTGCAAAAGAAAAAATGTTGGGATGAAAAGATTTTGGAGAATAAAGACGTGGGTAATATTAAAGTAATACAAATTTAATTTCAGATAATATTTTATACCCATATGAATTACAGTGGTTTTTTTTCATATGTCCTAGTTAAAAAATTGGAATTGGCACTGAAACTTTCACTATAGTCTTTCTCTTAGGTAGCAGAAAGAAATGCATTTCTACCTGTTCTTCCTGGGCCAGCACATCTCATAAGCGTTATGAGGTAGATAATTTAAAAACTAGAGATGAGAACCACTAGGGGCATGGTAAAATTCTTTCATCAAATAGTTGAAAAAAGTACTTCCATTTTTTCTTACTGAGGTCAGTGTTCTTTTATTTATGCAATAAAATGAGTAATTAAATATTGAAATCACCACTAGCTTTAAGGACTCACTGACTAAAGAAAAATGAATTAGAGAGGCTTTTATGTCTTCAGGTCTTGTTTTTTGTTCTCATTTCTACAGGTGTTAGCTGGCTTTAACCTCTCTGAGATTAAAAAAGTCTGTAGAGCAAAAAGCCGGATATGGCAAGATAGTAAAGACTCTATAAAGGAAGAAATCATCTACTTTGCAATAATTACAGAGGCAAAAAAGAAAAAAAATGAAAAAATGAAAAATCTGAAAAGAAAAACTGGTTTGTATTGGTGCTCTCACATTTACTATTATAATTGTAGTTAGATCTTCTCTAATATCTAGAACAATAGAGTCATAATACTAACACAAACGTGTATTCCATTGTAAATGCTGCACAAAATTAACATCAATAAAGACATTTTTTTTTAGGAAGAACAAAAAGTTTATAGTGATGAGACAGATAAGTATTAAGTATCACGATTCTGATGTTTTGGAGAAATGATTGAAAAGTGTATTTCTATACAATGACAAAAACTTTGTTCTTCCATGCATTTTAGAAGTAAAAACCAAAATTCTTTAGCCTTACTAGAAACATCTATAATATCAGTGCGACTTTCATGTAAAAGTAATTGTGTTGAACAAGATTTAACACATCTAAATTCAGGCACTTTGATGAGGTACTTAAATTATTCTATCTAAAAGAGCTAAAGAAAAAGCACTAAAATCAGCAGCATTAAAATTAGCCATATGTATGTACTGAGTAAGACGGTAGAAAAGATGTCTTGTGCAATGCTGTCATGTAATCAAAACTAGACAAGCGAGAGATAAGAACTAACATAATATGAATGATGACTTAATACTGATTTCAAACTTTAAGAACAGCTGATGACACAGTTGTTCTGGGAAGGTGATAAAAGTAGAACAGTTCGGAAAGTGCATCCTTTTTTACTGAAGAATGAGTCCGATTTGGAACAGGCTGGATGAAAAGGCAAAGGGAGCGGCCCAAGCCCTGGATATAGAGCACCTCCCTGGAGATGAAAATGGGCTGAAGCTGGGCTGAAATATAGGCTTGCAGGTAAGCCCATCTTGGGGGGACCCATGGCTGAGCAGGGAAAGTCTGTGGGGAGCTGGAGACGGGCTCTGCTGTGGTCTCACAGGGGCAGAAACTGATGGTCCCAGAGGATGGTGTTGGGAACCTGAAACCTGGAAATGTTTTGGGGAGGCTCTAGGGGGCCAGGAAGGGAAAAGGAGGCCTGGTGGTGCCCTCAGGGCCCTGACATATTCCTTCTCATTAGTCATTTCCTTTGTAATCCCAGTACTCCAAATTCCATTTAATTACAGTTGTGTTCCTGTGATTTTATATATGCACACAGTGCAGAAGTAAATATTGTGACCTCAGCACTGAATTTATTTCTACATGGAGACCACTGAAAGAACACAGTGTTTTTCACAGAGATTTCAGGAGGACAGATTACTTCCTTTAAAAAGGTGATTGGGCTTGCTATCATTTTTTATGTACTTAGATTCAAAAGAAGGTGTTAATGCAATAAATCATTCAATAAAAATATATAAAAGTTTACTTTTAAATGAGAGTGTTGGTTCTTTTAAAACCACAGTACCACAACTTGAGAGAGTGGTAAATTATCTAGTGTGCAGCACACAGTGATTGATATGCATAACTTCTGTAATGACTATTCATAGTATCCTACTAGTTTTACTGGTTTCAAATTTTGACCTCTAACATTAGTCTTGCACATTTATTATTTTCAACAAGGCATCTCTTTCATCTTTCTCTTTTTTATATACTTTTAAAATTCTCCAAAAACGTCAGAGAAAATGATGGTGATTTAATTTTTAATTAAAAAAGAGATAAATTTATATTTGAAATCTAGAAATCAGTCTGTATTTTTCTAATGAATGCAAATGTACACTCCAAATCATTGTGATTTTGAACACATCTCTCCTTTGCTTACAGGGACAGAGAAAATCCCAGTAAAACATATTCTTCAGTACTTCACAGAGCTAAGTACAAGAAGTGACTATGGAAATTTCTCGATATATTTTAATCATGCAGAAGTAGTAGTATATCTGCAGAAACTAGGTGTATTTAGCTTGGAGTCAGAAATATTGATTGATGGTTTGATAAAAGGGAAATGGTGGCAGAAAATGTTGAAATTCTCATAGGTGTGCAGTTAGAGGGCCATGCAGTATGGGCGTGGATTTACCTCTAAAATATTTGCAGAATGGTTTCTGCTAGAAGAAAATCTACAAATAGAATAGCATTCTCAGGAAGCAAGAGATATTTTGGTAGGAAGAAATAATTGCTATACTGATCTTTAAACAAAATGTTCTTATCTGATATCAGTTTCTAAAACTCAAAAATTTAAGGACTTTCTATTTGAAGAAAAGAATATCCTCACACAATCTGAATGAGTGATGAGAAACATAAATGTGTCAGTGCATGGTTAAGTCTGTCCTGATTTTAAATCCCTAATGTTGATTGCCAAAAATGTAATACTAAGGTGAGAATTCTTAAGACATGGAAGGAGATGTTTTTTTCCTCTTTTTACTGAAGTATGGAGAACAGGTATTTAAAAAGAAAAAATAGTAAAAAAACAGGTTTTTTTTCAGTTTATTTCTCTGTTACTATTTCCTGCTTCTTTTTTCTGGGTCTAGTAAAGTCAGTGTGACTGTTTTTCCTACAGAACTGAGGGATAAATTTGTGCTGTGTTTAAAATCAGATAATAAATCTTTCCCAAGAGTTGGAAAATAAATGACAACCTAGGGTTTACAACAGCTGCTGTGGTTGAATAAACCATGAACTTTATATTATCAGGCAAATATCTCTGCTGAGGCCTGAGGCACATATCAAAGCTGCAGGATATTAAAAATAATGTTTCTTATTAACAACGGCATCCTACTGAATAAATTAAAAGTAACTTTTGATGGATGATGTATAAGAATTTTTGTTTTTTAAAATTCACAATGAATTTCTCTCGGATTGACAGGATAATATGCTACCTAATTATGAGATGTTTTAGGTTAATATGCATAGTTTGTCCTACTAAAAATATGAACTTAATTCCCTGTTAGAAAATACTGGAATATCCTTCCTTCCTCTCTTCCTTCCATTTTCTTTCTTTCTTCCTTCCTTCCTTCCATTTTTTTTTCTTTCTTTCTCTCTTTCTCCCTCCCCTTCCCTCCTCTCCCCTCCCCTCTCCCCCCTCCCCCCCTTTTTTTTTTTACTTTTCCACCTGAAAGTGTACATACTTGTTTATTTGTTCATTTTTCAGAACTGTAATGCACAGATAATGGGAAGCTGATGTAGAAAGATTTTTGTCGAGTTGCTGAGAAAACAGCAGAGTTACTGATAATGCATTTTCCATGCTCTTTACAGAATGTGAGAATGGTATTAAGAACCTAGAGAAAGTATGTTTGCTTTTATTTGCTGGGGAAAATAGACCTCTAGTACAAGGTGAAATATTTATACAAGACAGTAAGTAAAATTAATGTAAGGATTACTTAGCTCTTAATTATCTTTCTGAAGATGTGTTTCAGTGTTAAGTAGCCAGAGGAATATAACTTAGTAGAAACCATAAAATTCAAAAATTAAGGTATGAAATATAAAACATAAAATCCATAGAAAGAAAGGAAATGAAACCTTTCTATAAAGATTCAGTTCATATCATTTGCAGTTCTTTGGACCAGCTGTCACATCCAGTCACCATTGTTTTAATGGCCTAATAGTATCTTACCAGAGGCTCAAGTCTCTGAAAGCACTGCAATATTCACTTTAATATTTCATTCAGACTTGGAAAAAAAGGTAAGTACGAGCAGCACCATAGAAACACCTATAAGTATCCTTTAAATAATGAACGAGAGACCCTTGGATAAAACAGATGATCAACCATGAACACTTTCTGTTCTCTCAGAAAGAACTGACAGAAGTGTCACTCAAGAAAGGACAGCTATCTGCTACAGCTGAGATCTTCAAATAGATAAATATTATATTTTTCACTGCTCTGGTAGAGAAAAGTACATTTGTCAAAAGTCTAGCAAGTTGCTGCATAACTTGTGAGACTCGAGTTAGGGCCCATTCATAAATATTCTCATAAATACTCTGCAACTACCACACAGTGTATAAATTGTTTTGTATTTACATGGTAGGTAATATACCTTCTGTTCCTCAACTTCATACAGAGAGTGTTTACTGAAGTGTGGCATATTGCTGTTATAAATGCTGTTACATTTTCAGTGAAACTGTAGCAGCCTGTTTCAATGAAACAAAACCAGATGTAAAAGCAATTTTTTACAGTCTGTCACACAATTTGTGCAGATTCTGGATTATTAGGGCTCTAAAACTATTTCTGTACAAAACATGAATTTCTTCATCTCAAACATATTTTGTTCAACCTTTCCTACAGTATACTACATAAAAAAGGAAGTAAAGACTTTTTTTTTTGGTCTGAAAGATATATCTGTAAGATTAAACAGTAATGTCTCTTTTCAGAGAAATCTCCTGCAGGATAACAGGATGGAATAAGCTAGATAGCAGATTTTTTTTACAAGAGTGTACTCGCAACTGGTCAGCTCTAGTAATAAGTGATACATTTTAGTTTTCTCTCATAATCTTCTAATTGTCTTGTGTTTCACACTGCTACTTGTTTTTTTCTTCTGTCTGGCAGAAAGTTGTTCAGAAGTTTGATTTTAAGCCCAGTTTTCAGTTTCAATTTCATTTCTGAAGCAATAAATGCTAGATAGGTCAAATCAGGAGTGTTCTTAGTGTTGTGAAGGAAATGAGATCAGTTCTGTCAAATCTCTAACTTAGTTTTTATCACAAAAACACTTCAGTTAAATGTCTAATTCAGTTGTTATCAGGTGACATCTCCCACTATCCAGTTAAACCATTCCTGAAATACATATTTCTTCTGTATTGCCCATATTGCTCAGTCTAGCAGTCTGCAAGTTAGCTTCATGCAGTATCCAGTGTATCCGGTGTCAAGAGGAAGCCACTGTTCTGTTGATCCTTGAGAATGATATATCTGTTCCTGCATGTTGCTTGACCCAATTTAGATATTCCTCTGTGTGAAAATGTCATCTAAACTGGCAGTTGAGATTCACAGTTCTCTTTTTTTTCTTTCTTTTTTCTTTGAAGTGTTCAGGCAGAACTGTTCAGACAATGCTATGCTGCTGCCCTTTGTTACTGCCTTTCTTAAATTAAACTGTGTAACATTGTCCTTTTCTTATAATTTAACAGAGTCTTTCCTACTCACTAAGTGCTCTCTATAAATCCCATGCAAAGTGAATTAGTCACATGAGAACCTGTTCTGTTCTGTCCTTAAATATTTGATCATGCCAGGTCATGAAGTTCCATAGGTTTCTCAGTGCATTGTCAGTATGTCCGTAGAAACAAATACAAGTCTTCATCTTATAAAAGATTTCTATCAGGCTGAAAAACAAAGATGTGTTTGCTGGCAACAAGCAATGTCCTCTGGCTCAATGCTCTATGGTTCTCTTGAGAAATAGCTATAGCATCTTGATCCCAATTTAGAAACTGAAAGAAATTATGTGCAATTGGTAAAACGCCCTTATCAGACTAAACTCCTTCCAGGAACAAGCAAATTGAAATTGCATATGAAAACAATCATTTTTACTGAAGAGTAATAGGGTAGTTATGAAGTTAGGAAAATTTAGAAAATGCACAAGATAATGCCTTACCTGCCAGAAATTTTGGCCATAATGCTGTAACCCCCACCTTTTTTTTTTTCACATGGTCATGAAATTGCTGTGTACCTGCTATTATCTCATTACCATCTCTCCCTTCTTTGTCTCTTTCTTGAAAGTTGCAGAGGAGACACTAAGAAATCCCAAATCCTCAGTCACTGAAGCAGTCAAATATCAGCTTCTCAGTTCTGAGTCCCACTCCCCTTATTATCCACGTTGCATAAAAGTTAGGTGACTTCCGGCCTTGTGGTTTACATATTCATTTATTTATTTTTGCATAAGATGTTCCTTCTAAAACATAATGTGTGGGTGATGATGTAATGTAAATCCATTGCTCTGAGAAGCTGCACAATAGCACTTACATTGTTTGATTTGAAAACATGCTGTGAGGTTTGAAAACACACTACATATATGCAATAAAATGCTACGTAGTGTGGAACTTTACAATTCTGAAAGGCCTAGGCCTGAGAAATGTGAACATAAGTTACTGCACTCCTTGGGCTGGAGCACCTCCCCTATGAAGACAGGTTGAGGAAGCTGGGCTGTGGGGTGACCTCACTGCAGCCTTCCACTATTTAAAAGGGGATCATAAACAAGAACAGTCAGTGATAGGACAAACGGGAATGATTTTTAGCTCAAGGAGGGAAGGTTTAGATTGGATGTCAAGGAGAAGATCTTCACAGAGAGAGGGGTGAGGTGCTGAAACAAGCTATCCAGAGAGGCTGTGGATGCCCCATCTCTGGAGGTGTTCAAGGC
This sequence comes from Numida meleagris, assembly GCF_002078875.1. Lineage (NCBI taxonomy): Eukaryota > Metazoa > Chordata > Aves > Galliformes > Numididae > Numida > Numida meleagris. Next base: position 145,971,799 of record NC_034409.1, read on the forward strand.
CAGGTTGGATGGGGCCCTGGGCCACCTGGTCTAGTAATAGAGGCGGAGGTTGGTGGCCCTGCCTGCAGCAGAGGGGTTGGAGCTTGATGATCTTTGAGGTCCCTTCCAACCCAAGCCATTCTATCATTCTATGACTGGTCTAACAATGATCAGTCCCTCAGGTGAGTTCATTGCAGTTGTGACCACACACCTTCGCAAATGATTAATTGAAAGTAGGAAACAGGATAATAATACCAGAGGGAAAAAGAGCCTGTCAAAGTGCTGCCTGGTGGCTTGGCCTCTAGATGTGAGTGCTCTGACTCAGTCACTGACACAGTGTCAGATATCTTCACATGGAGCACCTTCCTCCCTGTACCTTTTATTTTAACTATATATTGTCTAATAAATTAGATTCTCAGATGAAGCTACCAATGGGCTCACTTGCCATGTAGCCTTAGACCAAGCTCTTGGTCTTTCTCCATATCTAAAGCTGATTAGCAATTCTCAGCAGAGTTCAGGTTACCACCTTGTTCTTCCTATAAATACTTTATAGAAAGTGTAAAACCTCTGCCTATAGCTGCTTCCATGGATTAATCCAGTCAATTAAGTCTTGGCATGTCATATCACAGCTATACTTTTAAGTAGGTTTCACCTTCTGAAAACAGAAAACAAAACAAAACAAAACAAAACAAAAAAAAAAACCCAGAAAAAGAAATCTCTAATAGTGAGAGAAATAGATTTTAAAACAGTCTTCCAAATGTAATGAGGAGGGACAAAAGATGGATAACTAAGTGGATTTTAATATGGACCTAGATATGTTTATGTAATTGGCCATATGACATACTGTCTGCAGTAATAGAACTAATAATTATAATCCTGTAAGTTTCTTTTAATTCAATTTGCTGAAATTTTATAAACTCAGCAAGAAATACCTACACCTTAATACAGAATTCAGCTCCTTATAAAGACTGTCTTGTGTCCTTTCCATGAAGACTTCTGCAAACATTCTAGACCTTTAGTTTATTTACCTTTATATAATTTATTCATATTTATGCAGTCTTAATTTTAGTGTCTGTTTGACAGATTGCTTATCCTAGGGAAAAAAAAAAATGTATGTTTTTAAGGAACTCCAGATTGAGTCTCATTCTAGCTTCATGCTTTATTCAGCCTCAGCACTTTTTTATATCTCTGTGGGTTTTCCTTTGGCAGAGTGATAATTTCTGTGTTCATAGTTCAGTGTAACATAAGTCTTGAAATTATTACCACTCTTGTTTTGTGTGGGAAAAGAACATTCTTCACTGTATGTTGCCCTTTCATACGTTTTGAAGAGTTCTGTTTTTATTTACTTCCTCATACCTATTATATAATATTTACCTCCGGATTCTACAAAAAAAGCATTTTTGTAGAAAAGTCTTCCAGCTGTTGGAGATATATCTTCACAAATTCAAGAAAATACACTTTTCTTCTGTATATATAACCTTATGTGTGAAGAAAGTGCTACAGTGCTATGTAGGGAAAATAATTATAGAATTTACATTGAAAATTTAAGATGTAGGAAAGGTAACAATTCTTCCTAGAGTCAAGATCATGTGTTAATTTCTGGTTAGCAGACTGGCTAAATGATCTTTTTAGTCAAGATCCCCAGCACTCCTCAAATTTGTTAGCATTCTTATTAAAAGTACATAGATTTGTGAATATCATCTGTTTATAAAAATAACAGGAACACTTGTACTGAAAACAGGAAAAATGATGTAGAATATTGAGCTTTTAACTTCTTAAGCATAAAAACTTGTAGAAGGAGAATGCTCTTTTAGGGGCCCTTTTCCAAGGCAACAAGGGATAACAAGAAAATGAGGCAGCAGTAGGAACAAAGTCTGTCACATTAATTTATAAGAGCAGATAACAATGTGGGAATTTTTATTCCAACAGAGTTATATGAGAACTTCTAAGGTGGAAGACAATCACAAGAAGCAGACCTCTCAGCCACACTAATGTCTGAGCTAACAAGCTACAGTTGCCATATCCAGGAAGGACCAAACTTGCATCTGATAAGATTGCGAACTGGTGGTGTTGGGGGTGAACTGATAAGCTGCAAGAAATGGTAGAGCTCAGTGAACCCAGGATGTGGGGGAGTGAGAAATTTGTGGAGGCCAGAGGGAGCAGGAGTAACAAAGAAATAGGTGTAAAGTGGTGTATAAAGTAGGGCTGGTCAGTATGATCATCTGTCCAAGCTCTGTGCCTGTTCATTGTAGTCTATCCTGTCTTATTAAATCTCATTGCATATTTTCTTAAATCTTTCTTTGTGTATTTACGCTCTTCCTCCTTTGTGGGCATGTACTACAAAGGAGGCCTGGGATCTAGGCAGGGGCACTGGATGAGCAGAGGAACTGTGACAGTACTCAAAGGATCCATGAATGTGTTTGTGTTGTGTTGTGTGTTTTGTATATGCCTTTGCTGGTGAACTTCTATCTCTACCGAGTGAAGGTAAGTGTACATAAATCCTGTGTAAGTGCTGTTGAAGGTAGCCCTTGGCTGGAGCAGCCTGTGTGATCAGTCATATCAGTGTACTGTCTCTGTGTCTCTAGGAAATGTACTCAGCTTTGCTACTGTTACACTGCTTTCTAAATGTGTTGTTGGTTTTGCAAAATGAAGGATATTCTTACTACCAAATCACGCAGAATTCTGTCCCATTTCTTGGAACAGTTTCATAAAGGAGAAGTCAAGTTTTTTATTAAGAATGACCATTGTCTGAAATGTCTTGTGGAAATGCTCATCTCTCTCTATTGATTTATCCTAATTCATTGCTTAAAATTATGAGAGCTGAATTGGAAAATAACTTTTAAATGGTCAGCAATACTTCAGATGAAGAGGTACACATCAGCTCCTTAAAAGAGGAGGGGTGAAATATTTCTTCTACAAGGTAAAGTAAAAAACTGTTATCCTTCCATGCTCAGTTCCTAGTTTTGAATTCATCTGTACACATTTTAAATTCAAGTTTATACCTTATGACAATTAAAGTGTAAAGAGATTATCATAACAGAATATGAATAGAAAGGCTTTTTCAGCTTATCTCTTCTACAGTGAGATTTTAAATTCAACTCATAGACTCTGAAATTAGTGATGCCTCAAATTCGTAGATATGAAGTGGTAGCAGGTTTAAATGAAGGGCAGAGAGGCATAGCTTTCATAACAAACATCAGTGCATTTGAATTCACATCAGCATACTGTTGAACAACACAAGGGCAGTAAACTACTGCTGTAAAATGACAGTCCTTTTTAATGGAAAGATTCTCTTCATTGTAATATATCCTTGATTATTCTAATACAAGCCACTAGTCATATTTTCATGTGTTAATGCACACCACACTAGTCAAGACATCAATTATATATTGTTTCACTCGAGCTGTTCAGTACATCTATTGTGAATACAACAGAAATCAGCGTCTGTTTGCAAACAAATTCCTTAGAGAACCAAGAGACAAAATGATTCAGTAGCTTATTTGCAGAAATAGTACCGCTGGTGTAGTTGCAGTTCTTTTTATTCAGTGTCTTTCATTACAACTGATTTGAAATCATTTAAAAAATTAGCATGCAAGTATTAATAAAGTATTGACATGGAAATTAATCATAAGTAACACCACAATGGATTTTACTTTTCAAACAATGTAAATAACACTTCGTAATGTGTAACATAGTGCTTAAAGGCTAAACTTATACTAATTATTAATAGAGGATAGGATTAGTGTTCTTTGATTCTGGGATCAGCTGACATAGTGCAGCACATATCCATTCAGCTCATGTATATACGCCATGCTTACATTTTTTTCTCTCCAAACAATGAAGGGCGCTCAAACAGTTTATTAGGATTAGTTCTAACAGATACCCCCCAATTTTTTTTCACATGTTAATCTGAAAAATGCTAGTCGTCATGGGCTAAAAATATGCCATGGATGGTGCTAATAGTCAAAAGTATGTACAATTGTGTGCCATTGCTAAGACACAAGTTTCAGTTACGTTTATTTTACTTGTGTACACTTACCATTCATGAGAGGGTTTAAAAACAAACAAAACCAATCCAAACTAAAACAAACAAACAAATTAACCCCTTGCCCCCCCACCTGAAAAAAAAAAAAGCCAACAAAACTAAAACAAAATATCCATCCTCCCAAAATGAGGAGAAGAAAAGATGACAAATCAAAAATCCAATGTCAAACACTATCCCATCCCACCATAAGCAAGAAACCACTATTTTAGTCTATTTAGTTTTTGGAATGACAGAAATTAGTATTTAATTCATGGCGCATTTTAGTCCTAGATCTTGCACAAAAAACCTCAATATTCTGCCTTTTCCAGGTTTCTGCACAAAGTGACCAACATCGTATGTCCTGTTTTGCAGCAGCAGAGGAAGCAACAAATTTCTAAGACACTGACTTCTAAATGAGAAAACAATTACATTAGAGTTCTAAAATATCCCCATCATTTTGATCACATTAAAGATTTGGAATACTTTGCTTTAATGAAAACAAGTGTGATAAAAAAAGCTGCTTTGCTGATATTGTAAGTGCTTCTCTTCACTGACTAGCTTAAATCCTACATGGTGTGAACATGTGCTCACTTATGCTGCAGTCCCACAGCCATCAAAATGCTTCAGTTTGTAGGAAGTGTTCTGAATAACTGTTTATTTTTTGACTTCTAAATAAAGATTCTTTTTCTCAGATACAATGATATTTGCATTTATAATCTGAAAGAACAAAACTTTTAAACTACTCTTTCACTTAAAAATTTTAATTTCTGTTACTTCTGGTTGTGTTAAATAAGGAAAGAAGAAATGATCGCTTAGTAGAAAACATACAGAAAAAAAGGCTTAGTCTTATTTTTGATCAAGGTTCAAAACTGTATTGACTTCAATGAGAATTCTCAAAGGAAAATAATTAAGGACTTGGATCTCTAAGACTTTTACATGCAGAGTAACTATTACATTCTGAATGAGTTCTTCAAAAGTTCTTGAAGGCTGCAACCACAGAAAGTAGGCAGGTTTCTCAGGAGGCCTTGTTACACCCCTGCTGTATCTTTTGAAGTCTGTTTACCCATGTACCTTTTTGTAATTCTGCTAAAACCAAAACAAAACCACCAAGCAATACCAAACCCAAAAGATTTTATATTTGATATAGGTAATCAATATTTAGTTTGCAGAAACATAACTAAAAAAATAGTTATGTGCTTGGAACAGAAGGAATACAGCCTTCAATATATGGCTTTTAATTATATTCACAGAACTATGAAAAATGATTTTGCATTGTTACATTAATTGCACTGTGAATCATCAGAAAACAACAAAAAATACTAAAAACCCTTCATGTTACATACTGATGTGATTGATGTATGAAACATAAATGAATTGGTCTATCAAACACTACTAGTAAGTTCAGAAATCAGCAAGATCACAAGTAAAATGTGCTTTCATGCTATCTAGTTACCAAATTGTTCTATCCTATAATTAAGCAATTTAAAATTATTTCCTTTTAATGTTGTTAAAAAAGCACTTTACACACTGATGTATCTAAAACTGTATATTATATTAAGCTTTTGATCCTTTCTTTAATGATGAATAATATGGCAACAGTCGCCCTTTTGTACTTTGAAACAGTAAGACAGGAGAAAGAGAGGAGGAGCTAATTCACAGCAACAAAGCTAGCTGAGTGATAAAGTGTTTTGACAGAATAGTTCAAAAGTCACATTGAAGTAATTTTTCATTGCATGTTTTATGCTGTGTATCCTATCAACAAAAAAGCTAGAAATCTTTAAGCCTGCATATGATAAATTGCCTTCAAGACATATACTTTGTCACTGAAGCCAAATAAACTTTGAACTATTAATACATTTCTAGATTAAGTAATGCAAACCTTCAGGAAGTATGGAAATGCAAACCATAAAACTTCAAACTAAGCAGAAAGAAAAATTCAAAGATAATGATTACATTTGGAATTCTGACATACATAGTGCCTTCTCAGCATAAATATCCCTTCATTTTTATCCTAAGTTTCAAATGGTTTTGTTTGCTGTTTAGGCACAAAAAACAAGCTAAATCTCAAAGCAAAAACCTTATTTCAAGATGAATATAAAAAACGGAGAAAACAGTGTGAGCACCAAAATTCACTTTTTCAAAAACTTCAGATAAAAGAATGGAGTCAGATGAGATAATGAGGCTTAAAATTGGGTGTTGAAAGCTCAGTGTCTAAGGTATCTGATGAGTCCGTATGAGGTTAACAGACATTGCACAAACCTGCATGAGATCCACACCCTTCTAAAGCAGCAACTAGCTAGACAGTCAAATGAGAAAGGACTTTCAGACATCTATAAGACTGCTCCTAAAGTAATGCCTCCTGTTTTATTATGGTGGCCCACAACATCAGAGGAGGATGTTGGTGGTATGGTAGCAGAGGCTGAACCTTCCTGCCAATATTCCATTACATTTTGTTGCTGTGCGACAGATGGCAGCAGAGGGGTAGCATCTGACATGGAAGTGCTTATGAAGAAAAGGCATGTTTTTTTCCATGTGGAAAAAATTGCACCCCTTGAGATTCATTGACAGTTGCTGAACATTTATGGAGACCAAACAGTGGATGTGGGTAGAGTGAGGTAACGGGTAGTGCATTTCAGCAGTTGAGACAGTGACAGTGGGTCACCTCCACTGGTGCAGATTTTTACGAGAGTGACATGCAGGCTCTTGTTCATTGCTGGTGAAAATGCATAGCTAATAGTGGTGACTATGTTAAAAAAGACAGTTTTGTCACTGGGAATTTTCTCTATCAACTAATGTCATTGTACTCTTTGTATCTGTTAGAAATAAACAGGAGTTTCCGGGTAAATAAATAGAAGACATTACTTTCAGAGTGACCTACATATACCAGTGTACTCTGGTTAAGTGACTGTACCACTCTAATACTCCACATGGCTCAGTATTATGGTGCAGATTCTGTAAACCTTTGTTGTGTCAGAGGTACCTGTGCAAGGCAAAGTTCTCAGAGAGCAAAGAACCTATTGAAACTCTAACAAGGTGTGCAGCAGTTATACTCTTTCTGAAGGTTTATAAATGGTGATGAAGAAGATACTTGAGTTTTATCTATGGAATAGTTCCAAGGGGTAATGCTAAAAGTAATTTTGATAATAAAAGCTTGGGTAGTAGCATTGTGACACTTTTTGTTCCCCTTTTTCACTCTGATGCATGTCAGTGTTGATCATGAGGAAGTGAGTAGGCTGCACAGCATCAGAAAAGATGAAAGGGAGATGTTTGAGACAAAACATCTTACTCCATCTTCAGCCTCATCTGCAGTAGGGAAGCAGGCAGCATCCACCTTCCATTAATAAGGTAATTGTAACTTCTGGAGATGGTGAAAGATAGAAGCTGATGACTTACGAACCAAGAAGAAGGGTTGGGATTACAGCTGTAAAGTATGTTCATTATTTGCAAAGTTAAAGAGATGTGCCTTCAAGCACAGATCTGGTCCACCTAACCCTAAACCATATGAGACCACTAGGAAGAATCAATGAGTCATCATAAAGGGTCAAAGAAGCACCCATCTGTTGATATGACCCGTCAACTATAGATGTTTGCTGCCTCCCAGGGATCCAGATCTGAGATACTGTGGACTACTGTCCTCTCATGTTCTTCCATGAGGACAAAATGGTACTGCTAGGGGAAATCTGGACAGTATCAAAAGTGAATACAGAACTCTGGGGGCAGTAGTCAAAGACATGGAGTTTCAGGTGTTATTCTCTTAAATTTTCCCAGTGAGAGGAAAAATTGTATTGAGGACCTAAAAGGATAGGTCAATAATTGTCTGTGAAACTGGTGTTGGGAACAGGGTTTTGGGTTCTATGACCATGAGATACTATTTATAGATCAGTATGTGCTTGGGAGAGATGAGATCCACCTTACTAAGTGGAGAAAAGCTATTTTCTGCCAACAGGACTATCGACCACATAAGGAAGGCCTTAAAATAAGAATAATGTGGGAGGAAAACAGTAACCAGCAGCTTTGTGAGAGAGCGAGGCAGTCCATCCCAACATAGTATTCATGGGTGAACAAGATTCTCCCAGCCAAACTCAACTCAAAACAGAATCATAGAGAGGATGGAAATAAGGACAAGTAACCTAGGAAGAGAGAGATTGTTTGAGCAGACAGTGATCAAGTTAGGAAAGCTGGGTGCAAATGAAATGAATCTGACCAAGGATGTCAGAAACCACAAGGGCATTTGTAAGTACATTGGTGACAAAAGGAAGACTAGGGAAAATACAGACCTACCACTGAATGAAAGGGGAGGCTTTGCTACAGAGGACATGGAAAAGGCTGAGAAAGTCTGCTATTGTACAGAATATCTTCTTTGCTTCAGTCTTTACTAGCAAGACCAGCCTTTAGAATCCTAGTTTCCAGAGAAAAGGGAGAAAGGAAACGAAGCAAGGAAGATATACCCTTGGTAGAAGAGGATCAAGTCATAGAATCATAGAATCATAGAATGGCTTGGGTTGAAAAGGACCTCAAAGATCATCGAGTCTCAACCCCCCTGCCAAGTGCAGGGTCGCCAACCACTAGACCAGGCTGCCCAGAGCCACGTCCAGTCTGGCCTTGAATGCCTCCAGGGATGGGGCATCCACAACCTCCCTGGGCAACCTGTTCCAGTGCGTCACCATCCTCTGTGTGAAAAACTTCCTCCTAATATCTAACCTAAATCTCCCCTGTCTCAGCTTAAAACCATTCCCCCTTGTCCTATCGCTATCCACCCTCACAAACAATCGATCCCCCTCCTGTTTATATGCTCCCTTCAAGTATTGGAAGGCCACAATGAGGTCTCCCCGGAGCCTTCTCTTCTCCAAACTAAACAAGCCCAGTTCCCTCAACCTTTGCTCATAGGAGAGGTGCTCCAGCCCTCTGATCATCTTGGTCACCCTCCTCTGCACTCGTTCCAAGAGCTCCACACCCTTCTTGTGCTGGGGGCCCCAGGCCTGGACACAGTACTCCAGATGGGGCCTCACAAGAGCTGAGTAGAGGGGGACCACCACCTCCCTCTCCCTGCTGACCACTCCTCTTTTAATGCAGCCCAGAACATAGTTGGCCTTCTGGGCTGCCAGCGCACACTGCTGGCTCATGTCCAGCTTCTCATCCAGCAGGACCCCCAAGTCCTTCTCCACAGGGCTGCTCTCAAGGAGATCTTCCTCTAGTTTGTATAAATACCTGGGATTGCCCCGGCCCAAGTGCAGCACCTAGCATTTGGCCCTGTTGAAACTCATTAGGTTCTCATGGGCCCACTTGTCCAGCCTGTCCAACTCCCTCTGAATGGCTTCCCTTCCCCCTACTGTATCGACTGCGCTGCTCAGCTTGGTGTCATCTGAAAACTTGTTGAGGATGCACTCGATGCCATCGTCTATGTCATTGATGAACATGTTGAAGAGCACCAGTCCCAAGACCGAGCCCTGGGGGACACCACTTGTGACCAGCCTCCACCCTGACATAGAACCATTAATCACAACCCTTCGGCTGCAACCAGCCAACCAGCTCTTAATCCACCAAACAGTCCATCCTTCAAATCCACACCTCTCCAACTTAGAGAGAAGGATGTGGTAAGGGACCATGTCAAAGGCTTTGCAAAAATCCAGGTAGATGACATCCATCGCCCTTCTCCAGTCCACCGATGCCATCACTCCATCATAGAAAGCCACCAGATTGGTCAGGCAAGATCTGCTCTTGGTGAAGCCATGCTGGCTGTCTTGGATCACCTCTTTGTCTCATATGTGTCTTAACATGTCTTCTAGGAGGATCTGTTCCATGATCTTCCCAGGCACAGAGGTGAGGATCACTGGTCTGTAGTTCCCTGGGCCATCTTTTCTCCCTTTCTTAAAAATGGGAGTAATGTTTCCCTTTTTCCCATCACCAGGGACTTCATTGGAAAGCTATGATTTTTCAAATATGATGTAGAGAGGCTTGGTAACCACATCAGAAATCTCTCTTAGAGAAGAGAAGGCTCAAGGGGGATGTCATCAATGTTCGAGAACTGTGGAGCTATGGCACTGAGGGGCATGGTTTAGTTGGCAATATTGGTGGTACGTGGACGGTTGGACTAGATGATCTTAGAGGTCTTTTCCAATCTTACTGATTCTGTGATTCTGTGAAATATCTGAATGGAGGGTGCAAAGAGCGCAGAGCCAGTATTTTTTCAGTGGTGCCAAGTGACAGGACTGGAGACAGAAGGAACAAAATGGAACACAGGAAGTTCTCTCTGAGCATCAGGAAATGCTTTATGGTGAAGGTGACTGAGCACTGGCACAGGTTGCCAAGAGAAGTTTTGGATTGTCCCTGTCTGGAGATATCCAAAATCTTTCTGGCCAGTGTCATGAGCAAGTGGTTCTAGGTTGTCATTGTTGAGAATGGGGGTTGAACAAGATGATCTTCAGAGATCTCTCCTGTTCTTTGATTATGTGAACAAGGACTGTCTGATTATTAATATCAGACCTGTAAAAATTAGGAAGATAAGGTAGTGCTTTTGTAGAGTGCTAGTTTTACAATATTCATGACTACCGTGCTTTATGTATTTACAGAGTAACACAGAGAAGAAATGATACTGCAAGTTGCTTAACACAAAGATATCAGTGCTAACACAGGCTGTAAGTGTATAACTGCTCACACCTAAACGCTCTGATGATTTTGATGATAGTTTTACTTTTTGCAGAGTAACCATGCTGCACGAATTGAATTTCAGCCTGTGTTTTTTTCGCTCAGATCACCGAACAGCAAGAACTTCTTTTGAAAATAAATGATTGTGTATTCCAAGACCAGTCTCCTAAGTTAAAAAACTTTATGCGTTAGAAAGAGAGAAAATCAAGGAGTGGAAACAAATGTTTCAAAGGATATGAAACACATAGCTTGGATACTATAAAATATTAGAGAATGGTATCCCAGCTGAGGCTCTCCAAGCTGCACCAGTGCTAGAGAAGTAACAAGTGACTACTTCCAACAAGCTCTGAAGCCATGTAGTAATGGAAAATAGCATCTGAACCTTTGTACCAAGCATGATACTACACATGTACTCAAAGTTCTAGAGCCGCTGTAATAACCAGGACAAAACAGGATGAATGAGAACTAAATATGCATTTTATACAACACTTATGTTGCTCTGGGATCAGTTAAGGATCAGTTAAAGATCATTTTATTTCCCACTAATTGTAGAGCAATTGGAATTACCTGTATCCAACTCTGCCCCTAGTCTGTGTCTTTCACGCTTTTTGCCATAATTTACAAGACTAGTATAAGACCAGCTACATGGCCTAGAAATTCACAGGCAGATGGACTTGTCATGTGATTATTACAGTTATTTTGAATTTAAAAAATTAAGTCAAAGAAGATTGACATTCTACAGCCAACCCTTTGTGGTTGTCCAATTTAAGAAAGATGTTTTAAGTTAGTTTTTTCCCTGGTTCCTTTTAATGCTATTTTTAGGTAACAGCTTTGTCCTTTCAGAATAGATGTATTTATATGCAGAAGACACTGCTATGACGTCCTTTCAAGGAAATCTGTTCTCACCCTGCTTCTCATCTAACACTTTCAAGTGAAAAGTCTGTGCAGAGGTTTTGTGTCAGTGATAAAGGGTACATGCCATAAACACCCTAACGTTGAACAAAATTAATCTCATAACTGAAAACAGTAACTTTCTCTGACTCTATAGAGGGCATTTTACTTCTTTCACTTCTAAGTGTCACTTTCCAGTGGAAGAAAATTATTTTGCTAGTCTGTCCAATAAATAGATAAGGAATACAAAATTCTGAGGCATAGCACTTTTTAAAGATAGTATTCTTAGGAGGTAGATGTAAATATGTAATTTTGAATGTCCATTTATGTGACCTTTCAATAGTAGTTTGACAGGGAGCTATTTGGTTGCGATTTCTATCAGCATTTGCATTTACATACTTGGATTCATTAATCCATAACAATGAAAAACACTTCTGTTTCCTTTTTATTTTTAAGTAATCTGGAGAACAACATACTTCACACAAACTACAAGCAGAACATTACTGATGCTGTAAAATTCACAGCAAGAAAGTCTGCACATGCTTTTAAATAATAAAGGAAATCTGCTCTAACAGATTATTTGCTTCAAAAGTAGCACTTGGCAGTATAAAGAACTGAAAGACTGCTTAGCAATATGTTGTGAAACAACACTTCTTTTCTGTTGTTGGCTTGAAAAGAACTCACAGGTGTAGAACCTAAAGCTAGGCTAACATTAACAATCATTGCTCCTTTAATTCCTTAAGTTCTTAGATCAGTTTGATTATGAATAGAATAGAATAGAATCATTCAGCTGGGAGAGACCACCAAAAATTGCTCCTAACAGAAATTTAAAATGTATCAATGAGGGCATTGTCCAGATACCTCTAGAACACTGACAGGCATGCTCCCCCTGCCTCCCCTGCCCCTCCCCCCCAACTCTCTTTCTGCTGAGATGCTCTCCAACAACTTGTCACATGTTGCCTGTGAAATCTGAAGTAATTTTGTCAAATCTAGATAGAAAATCTCAATTCCATTTCCATTTATTTTTACTCAGAATCCTTTTATGAAAGAATTTCACAACTATTACAATAGATACTTCTTTTTAATCTGACCTCGCTCTCATGAAAATAGAACTGAGAAAATGTTTCTTTACAAACAGAAAGATTTTTAGCAAAAAGTTTTACATAATTTTCATGGTTTTATGATTTTTGTTATCAGTATTCCACATCATAACATCATGTAGAGCACTGGGAGTTAATGCTCCAGTTCTGTGGACTGCCAATTTTCCGGGTACCTGGTTCTCAGAAGAGAAGAAGAACTACATATCCCAGAGGACTGTTCACTGTTCAGTTTCCATTTTCCATTCAGAGAGAAAGATAAAACTGTTCGTAGGTCACAAGATGTCCCCTTTTTTCCCTTTCTGCTCATCTCTGCAGAGTGCGTGTTCTCCCTAGCCATCTCGCCTTCAGAATTAGAGTAAGGCCTTTGGTTTTGGACACTCTTTCTCTCATTTTATTTGATTTATTAGCTTCAATTCCAATTATATTGTATTATATAGTGTTATCTTGCATTCTGATATCTTATTTAGTAAATTGGCTTTCCTCCTCAGATTGTTTCCGCTGTTATGTTTTTAGGCCCATCTCCCTACCCTTTCCACCTTTTCCCCTTCCCAGAGCTTGGTTCTTCCCCCTCACCCACATTAGTCATGGAACCAAACCAGCCCGTAAAACATTGACAATAATTTACAAAGGATAGAAGCCATTTCTGAGCATGTTGTCACCTGGCAAACATACAACATGAATAGCAATATCAGCCACACAAAACAGACACAAAGTTGGAAATATGGGTAGTTGACAATTAGGTTAGTTTCACATAGAATTTCATACAAAGTCTTTTTAGTGTGGTGTCAATATTCTGTAGTCAACAACTAAATCAATAGCCAGCAGTACTGAGGAAGAGGTGAAATGTAAATATAACAAAAAATTAGAATAGAAATAGAAAATAAAATAGAAGGCATTTTATGAAGTGAGAGCCATGGATTTTCCAAAACTAGTTCAGTAGTTCTTCCACTGATTCTGTGTATAGATTTCCCACTTTCTATTTAGCTTGCTTTCTATTTTCATTGAAATCTTGATGCAATTTTACAGTTATAATTAAAATAAAACACTAGTTTAAACACAATTTTAATTAAACCTGCATCTCTCTTAGTATAAATAGAGAGTAAGAAGATCTTACTGTAACTTGGAGAAATGTTGGAATCCAGTCTTAGGTGGCTACTTTAAATAATCATTTATTGTTGCCTAGCTATGATGTTAGATGCATTCCAAAACAATGTTGATCCATTCTACAAAATAACTGCCTGGGGTCCCTGGAATGTCCAAGAGAGGAAGAAAATAACTCAAAAAACAGATATTAAATGTTCTGCAGGCATCTAGTCTCCATTGATTACTGGAAACACAGACATGTCAGGAGGTTCTTGCAGGCGTGTTTAAATGAGTCCTCTGAGAACAGGCATCAAATGAACCAGTGTAATAAAACACGCTATGGCAGTACTGCTTGCCTTTCCTAATAACCTAATTGATTGAAACATTTCTCCAGAAAGAGGAAACATTCAATTTTGGGCTGTTTTCAATCCAACACCAAATCAAAGCTTTTGCATTAATGGGGTATTGTCGAGTAAAACCAACAAAATAAAATGAAATAAAAGAGCAGCAACAACAAAAATAACAACAAAACAGCAAGGAAGAACATAGTTTTTATGTTGTACATAAGTCAGCCATTTAGGTTGTCAGAGAGGCCCAAATCACTGTTTCACTCTTGAAAATATTTTTACTCTCTATTCATTGTTCATCTAGTGTAATATACCTTCAGCAGAATGCTGTCGAGAGTTCCAGTTGACAAATCCACTATATGTCTTTGAGTACTTTCAAGTTCAGGGAGAAAATTCCAGTTTTCCCATGCTGTGATCAGCGTTCTTACCATGAGTCTATCTTTCTGTAACAGCCCTCAGTGTGCCTTCTTTCCTAAATCTGAATTTCATTGTTGTCTTCGAGAGCTAGGCATCTATCTCGTCAGAATAAAAACAGTTCCAATCCTGCCTGGGTGACACAATTAGCTTTTAGCTAAAGAAAGGGAACTACCAAAGCTAGCTACCCCGGAAAAGCAGGCAGACTGATTACTATTTGACACTAAGTGAGCCTTAGGCAGTCATGTCCTGACTGAACTTTCCTATCTATGCAGAATCCCATTTACATCAGGGGACTGGAGAGTTTTTAGAAATAGGAGGATTTAGGGACTGGGATATATTTTGTGAGATAGGAGAAAAGCTGCTTTCCTCTGTCACCTTCCTGTCCCAGAATAATAGCTGAATACTTCCTATCAGTTCTGTACTAATATTAGTAATGGGGATATGAAAGCTTCCGAAGGCCTCTTTCATTTGCTTTCAAAGTAGAAAGAAAATTTCACAAGAATTTCATTCTGTCTTCTAATTCTGTCACATGCTGTATCAGTAGTTACCTCAATGACCTCATTTGATATTAAGGCAAATAGGTATAACTGACTTTTCATTGTAATTCCTAATTAAAGAGAAATTATTAAATACTAATTTCTATTTCAGTCTAATATAACATCTTTCTGAAAACCTGTTTATGAAAAGCATTAAGCAAGTAATGTGCAGCATATAAAAGGAGACAGAGGTATCAAAGCTATGGCTTGGTGTATAAAAGAGCTGTATGTGCTGAGATTTATAATTTTTGACCTGTTCCAATAACTTCCATACCATAGATCACGCTGTGTAGAATCCTGTGGAAATCTTTGCAGCTTAAGACTTGCCATATTAAAGGCAGAATAAAAGTTAAGAAAAAATACACAAAATATTTAGATATATTACTGGGACAGATTCAAAAATGGAAAGCACAGACTAGTCTGCATACAGTAAAGGTAAATTGTCCTGTTAGGGGGGAACATTTGTATAACTTAATGATTAAAGATCTTGGGCATTTTTTTGCTAATTCCACTACTGGTTTTCTGTGAAGCACTTAACCAATTTCTTAACCTCTCTCAGCATGTTTTCTGTCTTTCAAGAATGAGCATACTGTACAATCAAAGGGCTTAGCTAATTAATGGTTGTCAAGTATTTTCACTTTCTGAATAAGAAAGTACAGTAGAAATAGGAAGAATTACTGTTACAATCTCCTACCATAATTGTATTAAGTAAACAGAAGTATATGTTAATTAGCTCCTCATTTTGAATTGTATATTAAATCATTTCAATAGTATTTGTTATTTTCAAATGTTAAAATGTAAATGAAACATCCTGAAGATCTGAAAAAAAAATCAGTTCTAAATATTCTATGCTTAGAAGTCAAAATAACATGAAACATTACTAGAAACAGGAGATTTACACACTAGAAATGGGAGCTTACATCAGAAAATCTCTGCAGATCAGAAAAGCATCAAGGAATTTTATGTCATTACAAATTCCAATGCAAATGGGAGATTTGTGAGCCTAATCTGCATTTTGAAATGAAAATGAAATTTACAAAGAAATGTTTTCCAATTAGCTATGAGAGAAGTGCCTACGTTAGTACCACATTTGCAAATCTTTAAATCAGCTAACAAGAAACATTACTCTAACTGCTAAAACACTGTTAATTTGTGATATAATTAAGTATGCATATTCTGCAGAGGCTCAAAAATGTAAGTGTGTTTATTTAAATTTGAATGGCATTTATTTTGCAACTCCAGATATGTTATTAATAAACGGGGTGATTTAGAATCAATTTACATAGCAAGTGAATATAACTAAAATCTTCTTTAATTTCCAATATATTTTAAGGAAGAAGCAACACACTATTTCAAGATTTAACCCTAATAATGGCCAACAATACATACGAAACTAGCTTTCATTATACTTCGTACTTCACATGTCAAACTATATCAACTGCAGAAAATGTATATTAAATATTTTGACAAGATGCTTTTGACATGAATTGACAACAACTTTAACTTTTAAGTAATATACTTAAAGTTTTGTTTTACAGTTGAGATGCATGTGACTACATGATTGAAAATATCAAATAGTAAGAATACTAAAAAGTGTGCAGCTTGTGCTTTTTTTTTCTTGTTTATGTTATTTCTAATATTTGAGATGCTTGAGAGATATACTTTTTTCTTTTTCTCCTTTTCCTGCCATTTTCTTTGCAACTATTCCACTAAAAAAAAGGTAAATGTAGAAGAATTTTGTATTTTCTCAAAATTCCAGGAAGTTGAATTGTAAAAATTAAATGCAGAATGATTCAAAGAATCAATGTTCATAAGCTACAAGGTGTAACACTTCTCATGTGTGTAAAATGATCTTGCAATCATTATGAAGGAGTAAAAATTGTCTTTCAAACCATCCTTCAGATGAATTAAATGAAGTAAATCCCTCATTCAAAAAATCATAATAAGCTACTTTTGAGTAATAGGAATAATGGCTTCAAATTGTACACTAACATAAGGGTTCCCAAGCTTTCCTTTGTATTAGCAGAATTAGTTAAACTGGTATGATGCTGCTAAACTATGTTAGATATTTCTGCCACTAGTTCATCTTGTCCAAGAGACTGGAAAGCCCGGCACTAAATCTTTATATAACTTCATATGAAGAGAAAAAAAAGTATATTTGTTATTTGTTTCTTTCACCCTCCTGTTATTTCCGTAACACCACAAAAATGTTACACTTTGTGCACTTAGCGTTCACAGACAGGTGTTACTTACTTGAGCTTTATCTTGAAATAACAGTAATAAATAGAAAATTCTGGTGTGATAACAAATTAATGGGGCTATGTCATGGTTTTATGATTTTTGGTTATTGGTATTCCACATCATAACATCATGGAGTGTACTGGGAGTTAAAGAGTTAATGCTCCAGTTCCATGGATCATGGATAGTTCCAGGTACCTGGTTCTCAGAAGAGAAAAACTACTACATTCCCCAGAGGACTTTTCTGCCCTGTTACCGTTTTCTGGTCAGAGGGAAAGATAAAACTGTTTGCAGATCACGAGACGTTCTCTCTTCTCATCCCGTCTCTCGTCCTGGCAGCATCTTGCTCCCCAGCCGTCTTGTAGTCAGCAATTAGAGTAAGGCTGCTTTGATTTTTGGACACTCTCATTGTATTGAATTTATTAGCTTAAATTGTAATTATATTGTATTATATTGTGTTATTTTGCATTCCGATATCTTATTTAGTAAATTAGTTTGTTTCTCCTCAGATTTTTGCTGCTGTTTTGTTCTTAGGCCCATCTCCCTACCCTTTTTCCCTTTTCCCTTTCCCAGGGCGTGGGTCCATGGATCCCCTGCCCCAATAGTCATGGAACCGGGCCAAACCTGCCCTTAAACCATTGACAGGCTGGCATAACACAAGTGGAATTACAACACAGAGAGTACGGCATGTCACTACTTGGAAATTATGCACAAAATCTATCAGTTAGGCAGTCACAGCTGCAGTGACTGTGACCAGCAAGAAATAACAAAACTGTCCAGATTTTACCAACTTCATTCTGTTCTGGTTCCAGATACTTACTGGCTCTTCCTGATTCAAGAAGTTTTGGATAATGAACTTCTGCATCCAAAAGCCTTTCACATCTCAAAACATTAAACAAAATAATTGGAGACTGTTGAGATGGGTTTAATCACTTGCAAAGTTCTTGGTTTGTTCCAATTTATAACATTGTTTTGGGTTTATCTATTTCATCAAATAGCTTAAAAATAGAAGGGAGAGCTAATCACCTACCTTCATGTGATTTTACCTTTTTTTTTCTTAAAAAAAAAATTGTTTTCTTTGCCATCTTAGTATCAGTTTCTGTCTTGAAATTGAACTAGGTGCATTTCAGATTAAATAGATTTATTTTCTATGTAGCACTCTTTAGCACAGGTCAACTAAATACGGAGAAACTCTGAAAGAGAGATATCCATGTCAGCATCTCTGCTATGAACCCTGTATTTGATGCCTTTTTTACAGTATGAGCTTGAAAAAGGAACTGAGGATATCAGCTCAAATGTGTTTTTTTTTAAGACATAACAAAAGGCATGATAATCAGTAAATTGACTCTGTCCTTAAATAATCAATGATAACAAAATTGAAAAAGAAAAAAAATATTACTACTAAAACTTTACTCTTGAAAAATTCTATTATATTTTCTGTCAAAGAACAATGTCAGTAGGGACAAAGCATACAATTATTCTAATCCTAAGGCTACCTGTTTTTACAACTAGCAGAAGTAAACCATTACAAAAGAACTGACATTTTGGAAGCTTATTATATGTATTCTTTATTTATTCTACCTACTGTAAGTAGAAATGTGTGTGATAGGCTTGGTCTTGCAGTCACTTTAACATGCACTTATCTATGTTGTCTGATGATATCCCTTTCACAGTAAAATTAGGTAACTGAAGTTTGCAAGACTGAGAATGCACTGATTGAAGGCTATAGAAAATGTTGGTACTGTGTAAAAATTCCACCTATCTTAAAAAAAAGTATGAATGTCTTGTAAACCAGTCATCATAAGAAAAGCAAACACTACTGGTATTTATCTGGTAAAAGCAGATCTGTTATCTCCTGAGGTAGGAGTAATGTAAAGAATTTATATGTGAAAGAGTGTGCTGCAAAAAATTTATAATATAAAAGTATATATAGTAGAAGTATAAAATTTTACCAATATTAGTCATTATTTCCATAGAATATAGGAGCAGGTCATCGCTTCCTCAGAGTTTCCACCTCATATCTGTTCATACTCTGAAAGTAATGCCTCCTATTTATTCCCATGGAGACAACAAAAGATAATAAGAGTATGATAACACTGTTGGATAGAGCAAATTCTCAGCTACAAAATAGTATTTCTCAACATAGTCACCACCGTTAGCTATGCATTTTCACCAGCAATAAACATAAGCATACATGCTGCATTTGTAAAAATCTGGATGGCCATCTGGAATATACCTTGTCTTTCACATGGCTGTTGGCACTGCTGAAATACACCACTCACTGACTCACTGTGCTCACATCCATCATTTGGTCTCCATAAATGCACACCAAGTACCAATGAATGTCAATGGGTGCAGTTTTTTACTGCATGGAGGAATTCAGTGGTACACTTTTGCTTCGTATGCACTTTCATGTCAGATGCTGTCGTCAGACTGCCTCTCTGCTGCCATCTTTTGCACAACAACAAAATGTAATGGAATATTGGTGGGAAGGTTCATTCTCTTCTGCCATACCATTAACATCCACCTTTAATGTCATGAGCCACATAATAAAATAGGAGGCGTTGCTTTCAGAGCAGCCCTGCTATTAACAGAGGTTGTAACCATCAAATGTTGGCAGCAGGGCCTGCAGTGGCAGTGTCTGTGAGATGAGGCTGAGGCTGTGCTATGCTGGACACACTGGGTTCCAGCTTGCTCCAGCTGCCCCAGTGCAGAACAGGTCTAGGCTCAGCAGCAAAGATGGCAGTGCTCCAGGGGAAAAAAATGAACTTAAGAAAAAGCAAAATTCTTTCAGGCAGTGAGAACTGAGGAAAAAAATGTGAGAGAAACAATACAGCGAACACCAAGGTCAACGGAAAGGAAGGAGGCACTCCAAGCACTGGAACAGATATTGCCCTGCCGCTTGTGGAAATGAGCATGGTAAAGCAGGTTTATCTTTGAAGCCTGTGGAGAGGGCCATGCTGGAGACCACTCTGCAGCTTGTAGAGGACCCTCCATAAGAACTGTTGGATATACCCAAAACATACTGTGGCCTATGGAGAACCCATGATGTAGCAGGTTTATCCTGAAGGACTGCAGTTAATGAAGAGGACTCTCACAGGAGCAGGAGAAAAGTGTGAGGTGGAAGGTCTGGCAGGGGAACGCTTATGAATGGACAATACAACCCCTCCAGCCTATTTCACAGTTTCTTTGGGCAGCTTGAGGAGGAGGAAGTTGATGAGCTGGGAATAAAAGAGTAAACTTGAGGCTGGGAAAAATGGGATGAGTGCGGGGAAGATGTTGTTTTCATTTGTCTTTCTTTCTCATTATTTAACCTACTTTAATTGACAATAAACTAATTTAAGATTTCCTTATTTTGCCCATGATGGTAATTGGTAAGTGATCTTCCTGTATTTATTGTGGAACAGGTTGCCCAAGGAGGTTGTGGATGTCCTGTCTCTGGAGGTATTCAAGGCCAGACTGGACGTGGCTCTGGGCAGCCTGGTCTAGTGGTTGGCGACCCTGCACTTGGCAGGGGGGTTGAGACTCGATGATCTTTGAGGTCCTTTTCAACCCAGGCCATTCTATGATTCTATGATTGTGATTCAAACATTTTATACTACTTTCTTCCTCTTCCCTCTTGAGGAAAGCGAATGAGAGAGCTGGGTGGGAGTCTGGCAGCTGGCCAAGGTCAACCCATAACATCAGGCTATATTAAATATTATTTTCAGATTTATATTACATACTCTTTTTAGATTATTGTTTATAAATACTCAGAATAATAACTTTTGTAATAATTTTATTGATTGTCCCAACTTCCCTAGAGATTTGACTCTGAGGACACTGATTCTAAATAAGTCTTCCTAGGAACAGTAATTTACCTCATTTCAGGGAAAGAAAAAACAACAAACAAACCCCATAATTTCTTCATAAGTAGATGAGACTATTTCATTAGAAAAAAACCTAAGGTTTTCAGAATTATGTGTATAAGTTAGGTTCTGGATGATGTTTTTATTTTCCCTAGCCACTTACACTGAATTGTTTTACAAATAAATACTATCATTATGATATTCAAAATCAATAGCCACTTTTAATATCCAAATCAAATAACTTAGATACGACCTGATTTCTAAAAGCCAGACATCAGTGTTTCCCTAAAGTTCTTTAAAGTATTAATACTAAGTATATATAAACCAAACTGCCAAAAGTAACTGTAGTTTTAAAAAAAATTATCTGCTTTAATCCTAATCTGTATGCTGTCTTTAGGATTTCAAGCTTCATTAGTCTTTTTTAATTGAATAAGATACATTCGTATGTACGTGATGTAATTTCTGTAGTACTTCTCTAGGCAAAGAGTGCTGTCATTTAAATGCTGTTTGCAGACTGTAGTATAGTTCTGGACAGTTAAGATAAGACTAATAACAACAAATATTTCCGTCTAATTGAAGTGCCTAAATTCTATGTAAGTACTATATTTCCTGTGTGGATCTCCACAGGCTTTGCACAAGGCCAGGTAGGCATCATTAGTTGCCATTCCTTTGTCCACTGATGCCAACACTCTTCCATAGAAGGCCACTGGATTAGACTGGTCAGGCACAATCTGCCCTTGGTGAAGTCATGCTGGCTGTCTCAGACCACCTTCTCATCTTGCATGTACCTTAACATAGTTTCCAGGAGTGCCTGCTCCATGATCTCAGGTACAGAGGTGAGGTTCAGAGGCCTGTAGCTCTGAGTCTTTCTCTCTACCCTTCTTAAAAATATTTATATAATTTATATAAATAAAAAACATTTATATAATTTATATTTATATAACAATTTATAATCATTTCAGATGTTTATTTTGGCTATTAAACTGTCAATATTGTTGAGACATAATATTACTGTGGCACTTTTATATTTTTTTTTTTTCATTTTAACACTGCTCTATAATAATTATCTTAATCCATTTTACAGATAGAGAAACTTTGTCCTCTATTCCTCATGATGTGATGTTTTCATTTTCCCTCTATTTTGTTTTATGTTGAATGTGTTAATTTTTGTTTTCTTTTTAGCAGGGGTAATACTTTGTATTATAGTTACAGTTACATTAACCTTTGAAATTTAAGTGTTTAATAATTTCAGGACTTATTAGTAAGAAGAACTGATTCATTTTCATACAGAAGTGTTGAAAAAAGATTTCATAACACAGTTAGGGGATTCACTTCCATTGTTGCTCTGTCCTGATAATAGCTCTAATTTACAATGGGAATGCTCTACCAGCATTGACCTTGGAAACATTTCCATTGCCCTTCATCTTCAGGATGTTAAAAATGACCTTTAATGGCTCATTTTACTCAATTTAACATCTTCTCCATATACCATTGACCCTGGAATCATCTTACATCATCTTAAGCACCTTGTAAGTCTCACTGGCACAGTTTTAGCCTGGCTGATATCTTAATGTAACTTGACTAAAACAGTGTAAACTAACTACTATAGGTATCTTTTATTCTTTGTTTCCTGAGCTAGTTTTTAATTGCTTCAGAGATCTAGATTGTGTGCTCTAATTCCTGTTACCATACATTTCCACTTCCTCATATTTTTGTTATTGTTAATGCTACGCAAAATGATACACACTTATTTTTTTTAACTTAATGTTGATTTCTTTACAGTACTGTTTTTGGAAATCAAAAATTCCATAACTTAAATTCAACTTAATCAAGTATATATAGATGGCATGGAATTTTATATTAAGCAATTTTCAATGAGGCTAACTTTTTTTTTTTTTGTATCTGTAATTAGAAGTATACAACAATCTACGGAGACTATATATTCTGTTGGGAATACTGCTGGTCATTATTTGTTGCCGTCAGTAAGTTATTTCTATAAGAAGAACTTATTTTTGGAATTTAAAGGTTCATCAGGGGTCCACTGATTTCTGGACCCAAGTGTGTTGACATTCAGTGATATCTTCTGTCACCCTGGAAGTCAAGGGCTCAGACAGTGTACCTAATGTGCAGTCATATACTTAGTCTTCCTGTTACATTGTTTCTTTATATCTTTTTCTCAGTAGGTGCTTCTGTGAACACATCCATTGTCTGGGAAGATACTGAACACCCTTCACCCTGATGATGAAACTGATTTCAAAGTTTGATTAAGATGGAGCCATCTCATGTCAAGGAGAAGCATGTTCAATAGAGACACTAGGTTGCAGGATTTGATTATGCTTTTGTCTTCTAGACTTTCTAGCCTTTTTCTGCAAATTTACTAGACTGACTCCTCTAAGGCCTAGCTTACAACCCACAGAGTCTGTCTTTGACAGGGCTGCTGGATCCCAAATGATGTCACTGATATTTTTAAATTTATGTTTAGCTCCAGTCAATCTTAGTAGATATGCACAGACTTTCCAGCTAATTTGGGGTATGTATGTTTATCTTAAGTCAGAATTCTTGGAATTTTGGTCTTGAAACTTAGTTAATGGGTTATTTACACTGGCTACATATTGGTGCACATCCATGAGTATGGACAAGAACCTGATAAGTGCCTCTATAGAATCTTTACATGCTGTGAAGTGTCTGGATGTGTCAGTGGCTCAGGAGTGGTAGCCAAAGAGTGGAAATACGGTCATTTTCATGTAACAACTTTTCATTAATACTCCCACTGGCTGGTTTATGGACTTTGCTGCTATCAGCAGATCTGTAGGAACATTTTTTTCATGCAGCTTACTGAATACTGAGACATTGTACTTCTGGCTCCCAGTTTTAGGTCAAACTGTCTGTCACTTTAGATATCTAGCAATTTCAACACCTTGTTCTTTAACCTGTAACAGTAAGTCCTTTCCTCCAGAATTTCTTCCTCATTACTGAATCTTTTTTCATGTGAAAAGGAATAGGAGAAAATAAATTTAGAAAATAGTGGCAAATGTACAGGAGAAGTGACTGCAAAGAAAGGAGGAAAAGAATAAATTGATATAGAAGAAAATGAAAGATATATATTTAAAAAACAACAACAACAACATTAAAATATTCACAGCATAATATTTCCAAAATAAAATGAAGAATGTTTAACAATAAATTAGAAAAATTATAGAAAAACAAAAAATGTCTGAGAACCAGGAAAAAAGTTCATGTGCAGTAAGTGCAATTTCTAAAAGAAAAAATTACTTAGACAAAAATAATCCATGCAAATAATAATAGCTGTTAGTCACATTATCTCCTTAATGAGAACTTCTTCCAGTAGTACCAATATCACATGGGATTAAATTCTCTCTCACATTTATTCAATACCATCTTTTTAGCATATTTTTTCTTGCTGTGTTAGATACCAATTTCAGTGTCTCACTCTACATATGATCACTTGAGTGCTCAGCTTCCTCTTTTGTTACGTTTTTCTCACTTTCTATCCCTTGAAACTTCTTATGCTACTTTTTTTTTTTTTTTTTTTGGCCAGTTAATCAATCTGTCTCTCTGTCAATTAATCTGTCAGCTCCCCATAAGAGAGCTAACAGCGATGTAGTAGGAACATTCTCTGGTTCTTAAAGCAAATGGAAAGAAAGACAGTAGAAACGGTAGTTACTGGGTGCTTTACATACTATGACAATGAGGGTATAATCCCTCTCTTATATAATCTGTACAATGAAGAACAGCTCAAGTATCTCTGCACTGTCTGACTGCTGCACTGAGCACTGTTGAGTATGATAGAGGGCCACAGAAACAGTATGTGTACAAACCAAACGAACTTGTAAACTCAGCATTTTTATATGCAGTGACAGGAATGAATGCTAACCCTGTTTACTAAAGCAGCTGTTAACATATCAGGTATTCATTACTTCTTATTGGTTTATTTTAGCTCAGGTCTAGAAGCCACTCTTATACCGCTCCACTGTGTTATCAAAACAAGGAGCATGAAGGAGAACACCAGAAAGAGAAACAAAGACACCACCAGTTTCAAAGTTGTACAGCTTATTTACCCTGTTTCAATGCTAGCTGTACTTGTTCATTGATCTCCAGAGCACCAAATCCTGAGTGAGCTTATTAGGTCAGTCACAGTACTAGGCAAGAGCTGTCTCTGTATTTTTCCAGTATCCTGGGTAATGAGCCCTTCTGACTGTGGAACTTTTGGAGAAACAGCTGAGTTGCTCTACAAGATGCAATCTCTACCATGCAAAGATGGTTCTTAGGCAGAACTAATAAGCTTTTCTGAAATTAAGATGACTGTATGAACTAGGATGTCTCTGCACCTCACTCCCCAGTTATTTTGGGTCTTGTAATATAATGAAATTTTCTTCCTTACAGTGATGGATGGTATAATAGTCTTATTCTCTACTAGTGGCCCACTGCATGCTCATTGTACAGCACATTTTCTTACAATAGAAATACCGGGGTGGTAGAAAATAAGGATGCCTCTTCTGTCCCTTTGTAGCTACAATAACACCAGATGTGTTGTTTCACAGTTGATTAGCACTCATGTTGCTAAGAAGTGATACTTTTTCTCTTCCTTTTCTTTAGCCTGTGATCTCTTCCTTCAATAACTAATGCTTCTATGTATGGCCACAAGGCAGCTAAATCATGGAATGGATAAGGCTGAAAAGAAATATATATACCTTTATTTTCATCTTTCCTTATTGGAGGGCTGCTTTTCAACTGCATCAGTTCCTTGTTATCATGGCTGTATAATTTCTGTTGCTAGTGTAAGGGAAGTGGTTAGCAAAATACAACAGTGTAGAATTTACTTGGCTTGATTATGAAACTGGACTTTTGGTTAGCTGAACCTCGTCTGGTTCACCTGAGAGGAATTGAGTGTTGTGCTTGAGGAACACCGTGATCTAAAGGTGATCTCCAGGCTAAAAGGTGATAAGATATCAGACAAGAAGGCTGCAACAGAAACAGAGGACAGCTGCTGAAGTGTCCAGTGAGATGTTTGCATTAGGAAGTAAAACCAGAGTCAAGTCACATGTCTTGAACATGAAAATGAAAAAGACCCAGAGTCTGGGAAAAGGGTATGTGGAGTTTAGGTAGCCTTAAATATCTATGGAAACTGCTAGACTGATGAGAAAAACCCATCCCAAGAAGATGGTGTGTGTTTCGTTGTTCAGCTTTTTCTATTTTCTCATTCAGAATGTGTTTCAGTTGTAGTGAGTTCCTGTTTAGCCAAAGTAGATGACTGATTAGTACACTTTTAATTTATTAAGTTTATGTTGAATACAAATATGTGCATACTAAACTAGTATAACCACCAATATTATGTATTTTTGTGAAAAAATGTGTTGCCATAAACAGACTTAATGCACTTTTTACTTAAGCATACGAGCAATGTGACCATAAGAAGGGTAAACAATGAAGGGTGTAGTTACATGTGAGAGTCACGCAAGTAACAAAAGTTGTGAGGCAGATGATAGCCTATGAGCAGGGGACTGCAAATACTTAGGATATCCTGTTAAAAACACAGGAATTGTGACAAGCATAAAGCAAGATGAACAGTCCAGCAAACAGCTGAGACATCTCTTTTAGAAAGCATGGAAAGTAAAAAGTATAAAACAATAAGGATGATGCAGGGAAACCAGAAAGGAAGTAAAACAAGTCTGTTTCAATTTGAAATTATTTCAATGAATTATTCTTGGGCCTGATTACTTTGACCCCTTCCCCTGGTTATATCAGCATCCCATATCATGACATCATATGACAAGCTGTTGGGTGCAGAGGCACAGTGCACTGTGGAGCTGTACTTCCTGCTTTCCAGCAGTCTCCTGTGAGTTCTGACTCTCCAAGAGGAAGATACACTGAGATGTACTACATTTCCCAGGAGCCTCCACATGATCTCCAGTTCCAGGTGACGAGGGTGAGGGGGCTCCTGGGGTTCCAGCAGCGCAGTGAGCAGTAGCATGGTCATAGCCTTCCTCTCGCTCCCATTTGAGTTATTAATTGTAACTCTCTTTCTTATTACTATCTTTCATTTTTTTTACCATTTGTAGTAGATTTATTATCGCTCCTTATCTTAATTGGGTTATTTTTCTTTCCTTCTCCCTGAAAGGGGAGAAAGGGCCCCCATTGCCCTGTCACACTTGAAACCATGACACCCCTTTGCTAAAACTCACCAAGAACCATAGCCATCAAAGCTAACTACATGGCATTCACTCCATGGTATTATATACTCACAGCTAGTTTGGGGTAGGATTGTTAAAGACTAATAGTTTTGTATATGTAGATGATGATTAAAAATGTGTAAGAACAAACCAAAAATGTCAAGTGTGTTGTTAAGTAAAGTTTTGTTTTGAAGTTTAAAACTTGCCTGATTATCTTTTAAGCACCTCTAGAATTTCTTACGTGGTATGTATGTATATATTCATCTGCAGCACCTTGTTCCAATTCATGTTCAGTAAAAGAATTATCTCACAATTATATCATAAATACATAATTTTATACGTATATGAAAATATATATTGCTTTATGTACGTATGTATGTAGTTATATATGTTAATTTATATACATTGACTTGTGGTGTCCAGAAAGAGGACAAGAGGCAATGTGAACAAACTGAAACATGAGAGATTCCATCTTAACATCAGAAAATGCTTGTTTACTGTGCAGGTGACTGTGAGCACAGGTTTTCCAAAGACACTGAGGAGTCTCCCTCCTTTGAGATATTTAAAGACCTGGTCCTGGGGCAGTGATTCTAGGTAGTCCTTCTTGAGTTATTGGTTGAGTCAGATGACCTCCAGAGGTTCCTTCCCACCTTAAACATTCTGTGATTCTGTGATTGATTCTGTGATTCTGTTAAGATCTCCCCAGACATCTCTTCTCTTTGGAGAAGAGGAGGCTAAGGGGAGAACTTATGGCTCTCTACAGCTACCCAAAAAGAGGTGAGGTGGGAGTTGGCCTCTTCTTCCGGGTAACAGTGATAAGGCAAGAGGAAATGGCCTCAAGTTGCACCAGGGGAGGTTCAGGTTGAACATTAGGAAAAGTTTCTTCTCTGAAAGAGTGGTCAGGCACTGCAACAGGCTGCCCATGGAGGCTGTTTAGTCAGTGTCCCTGGAGGTGTTCAAGAAATGTTGTACTAAGGGACATAGTTTAGTAGGGAAATATTGGTGGTACGAGGACAGTTGGATTGGATGATCTTTGAAGTCTTTTCCAAACTTGGTGATTCTATGATTCTATGATTCTCTTCTCCAGGCTGAACCATCTCAGCTCTCTCAACCTTTCTTCATAGAATGGATGCTTCAACCTCTTAAGCATCTTCATTAAAATGACACCATTAGCTCTATGTCTGTCTTTACTGGGGAACCCACAAGTGGACACAGTACTCCAATAGCTGAACCATGTGCTGTAGTCTATGTTACTTTTGTTCCCAGACACAATTCTCAGTTTGTTCTGTGGCAGATGGTATTAATATTATGTCTCCTCCACAAAATTTGTTGTTATAAATTCTTAACACAGGAGCAAAATATCCCAGTTACAAACTTATAATTTTTCTCTTAGTAATTTCTCCAATAATAGAAATGTTAATTGGGTTATAACAAACTGTTCCTGACCTACTCAAAAAGCAATGTTTTCCCTCTTTTTTTTTTTCTTTCAAATCAGCTTTCGATGACAGCTATGATCAGAGAACATATATTAACAAGAAAGGCCAGAGGAAAACATTTGAAAAAGAGAGAGAATAAAGGCTTATCCCTCAAAGACTGATTGTAAATGAGAATATTTGTGACAGCTCCAGAAAAAAGTTTTTTGTCTTTTCTTTGATAGGCAGCATCCCAAGTCAGCCCAAGTTCTGAACTGGATAGAAAGAAGCCAGCCTCAGCTGGTGATTGAAGTGTCCTTTTTCTTCCTAGTAGTATTAACCAGAGCAGAAAACAGTTGATGGAGAATCAAACAAAGAATCAAAGAGTTATTCCAAGACAAAGTTACACTGTTAAATCTGAAAAAAAAACTTGGCTATTCACTTAACACACTAAGAAAATGGAGAAGAAGGCATTAAAGAGAGACAGAAGAAGCATAATTAAAAAAAAAAAAATTAAAAAAAAAACAATCAAAGGAAAAGGTAAATCTCTTTGAGTTACTCTGTGGAAATGTGGAAATAACCTAGAGTTATTTTCTTTCTCTCATCTTTTATTTATTTATTTTAATTTTATAAACATAAATAACTAGCTTGATTTGTGCAGCTACTCTAATGGTACACCAGAGAACAGATGTAAAGCTTGTACATATGAGTACCTTTTAGGGATTATACTAAAACTCTCTGGAAGGCCAGGGTGGAGAAGAAAATCACAAAATCACTGGAGCTGTTAAGAATGCTGTGGCTAGTGGCTGCCATAAGTAATCAAAGAAGGAGAAAGTATAAGAACGCACATATCAGTCAAGCACAGATGATTAGACTTAGGAAATTTCCAGTGGAAGTACAGGACATCTTAAAATTCTGTTTGAAACTGCTTATATAACTTACAAAACTAGGCTTCAGTTTTCAGACTGAACATCATGGGATGATGTTAGTTTCACTTTAACTGAAAATTTTACTAATTCCCAAGCAGCAATACAAAATTCAGAAGAAATGAAATTCTACTTGCTGTTACACTTGAGCTATTGAGTTCTATTCCTTCTATGCATGTGTGTATTCACCAATTCCATCAAGCTTTCTTCTATTCTTCTTTTGACTAAATTGGGTAGATAACAATTACACAGTAAAAGAGTAAGAAAGATAGAGCCTTCATGTTTACACCCAAATACTGTAAGTATGCTGATATTCAGCTTGAAAATTTTGTTCTAACTTCAGTGTATCACATTACACAACAATGCTACATCTGTGCTGGAAAAAAATAAAAAATAAAAAAAAAGTCATCAAAAGAGAGGAACCTTAAAACAAAAAAAGTCTGAACTGACTCATTCACACTTCATAGCAGTTAGCCCAAGGGTTCTCTAGCTGCCAGCTGTCCTAGAAATATTACTTTTCCAGTACTTTTTCAGTTGCAAATATTGAAAGAATGTGAGGACTGTGCTGTAACCCAATGCAATGTGATAAAAAAAAAAAAGCACTCTGCAGGTAGAGCGGCATATAATGGCATGTAAGAGAGGAAAACCTGTTGAGACAGTGTAAAAGGACAGCCCAAGTGAAGTTGTACCACTGCTTGTTGGGAATATGCTCAGCTATTGCATGGAGTAAAGGAGTTGACCTAAAAGATCTAAGACTAACAACAGAGTGCACAACAAGGAGTCCAGTGACCGAACTTTCTCCTTGGTCCATTTTATTTAGTAGTTTAGAGATTTTTGTGTTTGTAAAGCAATTCAAATAACTATCAAAAAGATTATTGGCTAACTACCTGACACTCAGCATCATAAATAATTCTGGCTTTACTTAATTAACTGCAGGGAACTAGAAATATTCATCAATGGTGTAACAGATGCCACTGTGCCACTGTGAATTTTTAGCTAACATGACTTGTTCCAAAGAAATAAGAAAGAGCTAGAAGCAGGATGTAGAGGAATCAAATCCTGAATTACTCTAGCATTTAACTTGAAAACCAATACTTCTGTTTCAGAGGAATTTATATAATTCATTGTACCTAAATGGCTATACAGTTGGAAGTGAAAAATCATGAAAATTAACTTATTTTTCATTTTTCTTTTTCTATTTCTTTTCCTTTTTCCTGTTTCTTCCCTTTTTCCTTTCCCATTTTCCTTTCCCCTTTTCCTTTCCCTTTTCCTTTCCCTTTTTCCTTTCCTTTTTTCCTTTCCCTTTTTCCTTTCCCTTTTTCCTTTCCCTTTTTCCTTTCCCTTTTTCCTTTCCCTTTTTCCTTTCCCTTTTTCATTTTTTTTCCACGTTGCATTCACTGGCTTGATCAAAATGCAAGCTGCTGTTGTAAGCTTTGTTTGTTTTCTTTAGCATATTATGAGAAATGTAGTTAAAAATGTATGAAAGAATAAGATTTCCATTCAAATCAGAGCACTGGTACTTCCATATCAGTGAAACAGTGCTTCATTTTTTACACGTCAAAAATATAATCCAGAATTGAAATGCTGTTGTCTATATGCACTTTTTTCAGTGTGTGAGGAGGAGATTATGTCTCAGACTTGTCCAAATGACATACTAAACATTAGATAGCTTAGAATTAGCCAAGAAAAACTGCAGGATTGTTTGAACTCCTTCCTCTCCGGTGAGGATAGGCATTTAAATTATTTAGGACAACCTGCACGATAGAAATCTTTTATTGTGATGAGGACTTACAACTATTCTTTCAGAGAATGGAACAGTTTTCTTTCCACTTCCAGAAAAGGCCTACCACTAGCTTACACATTCTCTAGTATTAGTGTGAGCATGAAGTGCAAGACCTGGCTAAATTGTTCCTCTCTCATGTGTATTAGAAAATGGAGAATTCAAAGAATCACTGAAGAGCAGACTGAGCACTGCTGCTGTAGTTAAGCATACTCATGGGAATGTGAAGAGAGAACACAAGAACAATCCTGTACATAACCTAGTAGGTAAGGAATTCAGTTCAGGAAGAATTATTCTTATATTTGCTCCAAGGTGTTTTCTTTTTTACTTTTTAATTTGCTACCTTTATAAAAAGAAATGCAGTTTGTGTCACTTATTGAGCTTATACCAAAAGTACTTAAAAGGAAAATCCCATATATCCTTCAATTTCATAATACCTTTGAGTATTTTTGTCTCATATTTTGGCTTGTCTAAAAAAATATAGATGACCTACTGACTCAAGGAAAACAATTGAAGTTACACTTCTATGACAGCAAACAATATCCAAGTAAAAAATTATTGCCCAGGGAAGGGACTTAAAAGTTCTTTCACAATTTACTCGGGGATTTTATTTTTTTATATTATTTTATAATATTTTTATTATTATTTTATTTTATTTATTGGGAATATAAAATGAAAAATAAATCTAGGAGGCAGGATTCCAAATATATTCAATTTCAAGCAATAATTTATTCTAGAACTGGAAAGGTTAGAGAAAAGAATAAGCAACTTGATTTTATATTAATAATTAATCCTATCAAAAAACAATGGGTAAATATTTACATCTATGTAATAGAGACACAGGTATGCATAAGGCTGTTTAATTGCAAAGCAATTTTAAAATGTAAAGAAGCACTTGCATATTTCTCACATGCTCTCTTGCAGTATGTTATTTTGTATAGTTATGCTAAGAAATAGCATTCTCTCCTGACTCGGCTAGTAAGCTATGGTCGGAACACTGCAAACAGTTCCTGTTGCTCAGAAGTACTTAGAAGATATTATCATCCCTTGAAAAGTAGAAACTGGAATAAATCTGAACATTGCAGATGGTAAAAAAAGAAAAAAAGAACAACAACAACAAAAAGAGCAAATCTCTCATATATCTGTGAAGAGTAGATTTTGCAATTTATTATTAACCAATTTTTATTAGAGTTTTTCTCGTGTTAGAATAAAAAATAACTACATTCAGAGATGTTCCTCTCCCTATCAACCTGTTGTAGTAGGCGTAAAACAGAGCGCTCGGGATGTAACACGGAAGGCCCTTCCCCATGGTGCTTGCTATTGGTTGACCTACTTAGATGAACCCATGTTGTCAGAAGGAGAGGCAGTATTCTTTGCCTGGATAAGGCAGTGCATGACCGCATCGTATATGGTGTTCAGAAACGCGTGGACAGTGCGTGATATTCAGTATGATTGGCCAGTAGCTTGCGTGAACTTCTGGAACTGTCTAGAAAAAGATAAGATACACTATATAGTTCTGTAACTTCTAATAATAAATGCCATTTTGCTGTTCATCATATTGGTGCCTACGTGCAGCGACTGGCCGGGACCAGGTTTTGATTCTCAGCGTGCAAGGGTAATATGAGTAGGGTTGCTGGGGTTCGGTAACATCAACCATTGTAAAGACATATATATCTTAAGAGGTATAATCTATTCTGTTACTACCTAATTCCTCTATGTACCATTCTGGATATTTTGGGACTGCGCAGAGTGACGGATTTGAGTCTGTTCAGGACTATCACAAGAAAATACAAAGTGCATCTGATTTCAAAGGTCGTGATCAGGAAGAAAAATATTGCCAAGAGACTAACTTGAACTAATTATGTTTCATATGCAAGAAAAGTCAGATTTATGGCTCATTCATTAATATTATAATTTGGAAGCGAATCATGGATCTCTAGATAACCCAGTCCTAAGATTCAGTTAGAAAGCTTAGTAGTTTCTGGAGTATTTGTAAGAATTATTATTTTTTTTCCTGATAATGAACCATCACTTTCTGGTGGCTACATTAACTGGCAGAAAAGGTATTCCTGAAGCATCCTTTACTCGTTCTATATACTGAAATACCTTTCTTACTGAAACTGAACATAACAAAACACTTTGAATTACATTTTGTTTTTCACAAATATTCCTGTAGTTATCTATTTTGTGAATAAAATAGAAATAACAGAAAGAAAACACTGCCTCTGTTCCTTTCATTTTGATCTCCTGTTTATAATAAGCTACCATGAAGCTTAAAGTCTCCAAGAATGATTTATTCATGTATTATTAACTAATGTGAATAATCTGGAATTGCCTGCCTAATGAAGCTGCTTTATTATTTCGTAATTTATGAATAATGAAAATTTGCAATAATATTAATGGCAATGAAACAACCATTGCATCAAGGCATAAGGAATTCATTTAGACAAAAAGGCTCTCCCTATCTAATTATTTGTCACTTATAATTCACACCTGCTCTTCCATCCTTTAAAGTTTAAATGGGCACATACTATTCCTTCTGTCTAAGCACTACCATTAATAAGGGATATAAAAAATGCCAGTATTTTCAAAAGCTGAAAGGACATATGTAGGCTCAAATCTATATAACATACACATTAATTACGTCTGCTTACTCTTCTACTTGTAAGATGGAAAAGAATCATAATATGTCTTCTCCTTGACTTGAGCTGAAGTTACAAATATATTCATTTAAAATCAAATGAAGCATTTCCCTGTGAATAAAACTAGGGGGAGCAATGCTTATATGCAATACAGAGTTCTGATGTTATAAGAAAGTTGCTAACTCTTGAACAAATAAATACCTATACTTAAAACATTGGTATAAAGCTCATATATATTACAGTATTTATGTACATTCTATCTTGTAATATTTGAATAGTCCTACTGAACTCAATAGAATTATTAATATTCTTCTTGCATAAAATTGTATGATTTTTTTCCTATTAACATTAAGATCATACATTCAGGATGCTGTTAAATCAAAATTCAATCTATTACAAATTTTAACTGGAGATGGTAGCAAAAAACTAGAAAAATAATGTAAGCAACAGAAGGTATATAGACTGATGTTATTCATCATATATTTTTTCACCTTGTGGAAGTCAGAATTAAATGGCTCAAAAATAAAAATCTTGGAAGGAAAAAACAGAAGGTGAACACAGACCATGAGATGAGAAGTTGGCTGAGGTGTGCAGACATAAAAAATGGTAAGTAAATCATGTATGGTAAATGGTAAGTAAATCCACATATGTACACCTATACTTTTCCTCAAAATAAGCTGTGGGAATCCCACTGACACTTTTGCTGCAGTCAAGGATGTGTCAAAACACTAAAGAGATTCTGAAAAATTGTTTTAGCTACATATGTGATATAGAAAACTATGTTGTATAGCTGGGCTACCACAGTTATTTAAGTAATGTGAAATGTTGTGGCAGTTACTAAAGTCTATTACTGTGAATGATGTTAGCATTTTGACATGACATTAAAGACTTAAAAACAGTGACTGAAAAAATGCTTACTGGAAAAAAAGATTAATGAGATTCGCATAGGTAATGTGCATGAAGCCTTAAAATATATTACTTGAGACAGCATGTTCTCAAGAAAATAAGGAATGGTCATGAGAGGCCATTCTTAAATTAGGACCATAAAAAGGCCATAGAAAGGGCCATACAATAACAAGAGACATTCTAGACATGTGCTCCCGAGAGTGTAACATGCTGGCTCTCTAGCATTGAGAACTCTTCAAAAGCATATTAAATGTAGTGCTTTGGTTCAACATTGGCAAAGTCTAAATATCTGTCCAGACTTAAATTCAAAAAAAAAAGGAAACAATTCTTATTCTGCAAAACATTAGCATCATTTATATTTTATAATTGCATCATAGTCATCAGAACTCCTATGCAGCTTACA
Organism: Numida meleagris; assembly: GCF_002078875.1. Classification (NCBI taxonomy): domain Eukaryota; kingdom Metazoa; phylum Chordata; class Aves; order Galliformes; family Numididae; genus Numida; species Numida meleagris. Next base: position 146,007,167 of record NC_034409.1, read on the forward strand.
ATAACTAGTTCTCTTGATCTGTAACATTGTTCGCCTTATTGAAGAATTTTTCAGCTTTCTCAATGTGCTACAATATGAAATAAAATTATATTGGAAGAGCAATATACAATAAGAGTTCAGACTCAGCAGAACCTAGTTGTCAAGATTCTGTGACAGTAAAATCACTTCATTGTAAGTGATTTATGAAGACAACATGCCTCCATAGTGCAAGGGGCCTCAGAAACAGGATCTTAAAGTAATCTGAAAAGAATTGTCTTTGTGGTCCTACCAACCATTTGGCCACACTGTAAATTCAATAAGTCTGATGTAAACCTTTTTCAGTATAATAACTTCTGAACTGCTCATAGCAGTGAAAAATGTTTTTGCTTTCCACATTTGGAGCAGATTCATATAAGTATTTAGGCATGTCAAGATACAGTAAGACATCTAGCAGTACTTCCTCAGTACAAGTCAAATGCAGAGCAGCTTCTAAATATCCAGAAAGTATCCACCTACTTAAATATTTTAAAAACTGTTTTGTCTTTGGAAGCATATGACAAAGAGATATGAAATTATGAGTACCATGAAGAGTGTAGATAAAAGATAATCTGTCTTTTCCATGATAAGAACTAGAGAAATTCAGAATAATAGTGCCTGCCTTTAGCCCATGGGGCTGCACCAAGGTATACTGTGGATTCAAATTTACAATATTCAAGGAGGCTGGGCAAGTACTTAAGGACTGATATCACGTGAGTTACCGAAAACAACTTCAACAGACCTAAGACATATCTGAATCCATGGAAGGTATCTGAGAGACAAAAATCATCTGAGACTAAGAGAATCCTGGAAGCTGTATCATACATTTATCTAGTTGTTAGCCTTCTTAGGAACCCACTCAGGGACAATTTTGGAGATAGCTTATCAGGCTGATCCAGTTCAGTCATGCATATACAAGCAAAATTCTAGTTGTAATTGCATGAGTTACAGGAAACCAAGCAAGGCATGACTCTTAGGGAGAAAGATATGCATACACATCCATAAATAATCTGAAGTTTAAGGAGAACAGACTAATTATCTTTTGCCAAATGAAGATGGGGAACAACAGCCCTTTGTGTCACGGTGAAGAATGGCACCTGCCACTCTCCTCTGTGAAGCCCCCAGAAGGGAGAGGGGAAAATACATTCCTGAGACTCAAGCAAGACCCCAGTTAAATTGCTGGTGCCTCATTCATCGCAGCAGGGACTAAGGGTTGCCAGTGACTCAGGTCCTCCAGCACTTTTCTTTCTGAAGAAGGCTAAAATGGTCTCGGCAAGTGCCCCAGAGAAACAGTGGAAGGAGGAGCATAACACCAGAAAAAAATGGGTAGAAACTAGGAAAGAATTTTCTCTGACATCTTTAAGAGGATGATTAATGGGCCATTCTATCATAATTAGGTAATGTGAACTTTTAGATAAGTTAGTGATAAACTTCTTGTTCTGTAAGTACAGTGTGTTCCTGGCTGCCTGTAACTAGGCTCTGGGTGTTGCAAGAGCTGTAGAAATACTCCCTGATGTGGTATCAGAAGACTCATGGCTGGACTCAGCCAGGGCAAATGCCTTTAGGAACTTGAGCACCGTCAAAGAGTAGCTTCTAGGTATTAAGAATGAAGAAAAGTCCTGTAGTCTCATAAAGTCTTGAAGAAAAGGAAAGGCTCCTCTCTCATAGCGTAATGACTTTGTTTTATGTATTTACTGAGCAACCATTTCCATTTGGTCTTACACTTCCAGGCTAGTTTATTCCCTCTGAGTGAGAAAAAGTCATAATATGCTTATAGGTACTGTGTATGAACTTAGCAGATGAAATAATGTAGCAGGTGATCTGCATGTTGAAGTTACATATGTCTCTTTTGGGGGCTTATGTGGTGACAGTAGTGAAGTTTCTCATCAGAATAATTACGTGAAACAATAGAAAAATAAAATAATTAGAACAATTACTTTAGGAACAAAGAAGTTGGTATTTTGGTTGCTGTTTCCTTTTGTTTTGTTTTAACACAACTTATTAAAGTCTTTTACTTTGGAAAATATCCCAAATTCTTCAAGATGTTTTGAGGACAATTCTCTGCAGTTAGTTGCTCCTTGAATGGAAGATGTCTGTATTATAAAAGATCTTTCTCATGTATGATTTTTTTGTCCCCATGTCTGTAATGAGCCAAAAACAATTAACTTCAGAGGAAAGAAAAAAGGGACTGACCATTTTAGTTAAGAGTAAAGTGTCTTATTTTTCTGGTCTTCCTATGCTTCTGTTAAAGGATTATGTTGCTCAGAAATCTAGTGCAGCTCTAACTTTAACTAGCACTGTTAGGCATATTTCTGTCATTATTTCTGATTGACACCATATTTTTAAATTTTCCTCCAAAACGTGATTAAATTATAGTTATTCCTTTATCTGTAAGATACTTCCTCACCTTGTGAAGCCATGAATTCTCTTTCCTCATTATTTATGAATTTATCTTGAGGGCCTGACAGTCCATTTCTAATCTTTTTGCTTCCTCTTTCTCCCATCATTCTCTTCCAGAAGCTTTGCTTTTTGCCCGAGGTTGTCTAAATACTTATGGACTGTCTTCTTCTCCACAGCAAAATCTCTTCAGATACAAAAAAAACTTTACTGGGCTGTATTTATTATGGAATTTTAGCAAAATTTCACACAGTATTTTAAGAAGAAAAGGAAGAAAAATTTATGTGAGTAAAGAGGAATATATTTACTTAGATCCTTAAGAAGACAGTCTGGTTTAAAAATCCACCAAGAAAATGCAAACACTTTCCCCAAACCAACATGACTTTGAAATGATTTTTCACTGTTTACTGATAAGAATTTTTTCAAAATGACTTAGGAAAGGTTGTACTCAATTTTAAAGACTGAAGGGAAGTGTATATTTCTATACACCCAATGAGTAAATCCGCAATATGATGTTTTATGCAATATATATTTATATATAGAAATGAATAATCATTTAGGCTTGCATGAATACTATTTATGACACATGCTTGTAGAAAGCGTAATTACTTCCATGATATATTAGCATTAGTATTAGAATCTTTGAGCAGTTTTTAATTAGATGAAAATCAGGTCACAAGGGGTCTCCCTTGCTTTACTTTTCTGTACATTCTAGTAGAGCTATCTAGCACAATATTGTTTCCCTTAGAATAGTGCAGGACATTTTTTTCTTTTTTTAAATCTATAATACTAATTGAAGGATAGCTTATTCTATTCTGAAGGATAGAAATGTCATCTTATTATTTATTTCCTTTGTTTAAGAGAAATCATTTTTCTTAAATTTAACTTGCCACAAAGTGATTACAGAAATGAAATGCTGTGAGATAACACATATTAAATACTGATATGTATGAAGGCATTCATTTAATGAACCTTTTTTAACCAGGTAAGTGAGGATATTCTGTTCTTTGCAAATATGTTATAAAGCTTTGACCTATTATGAAGAATTCTACATTTGGATATTAAAAGCTTCCACCCAAACAAAGAGGGTTAAATTAAGCATTTTATGATTACTTGAGCAAGAATGACTTCTTTTATTTTAGAGGAATAAAAACATTGTTCTTGTATCACAGAACCATAGAATGGTTTGTATTGGAAGGGACCTCTAGGATCATCATTTTTCACACCCACTAACACAGGCAGGGTTGCCAGCCTCTAGATCAAGTAGATCAGATTGCCCAGGGCTCCATTCAACATGTCCATGAGCACTTCCAGAGACAGGGTATCCACAACCACTCTAGGCAGCCTGTTCCAGAACCTCACCACTCTCAGTAAAAAACTTCCCCATGACATCTAATCTAAATCTCCCTTGCTTTAGTTTAAAACCATTTCCCCTTGTCCTATCACTATCTAGCAGTGTAAAAAGTTGATTTCCCTCATGTTTATGAACACCTTTAAATACTGGAAGGCTGCAATGAGGTCTCCCCACAGCCTTCTATTTTCCAGGCTGAACAAGCCCAGTTCATTCAGCCTGTCTTAATAGAAGGGGTGCTCCAGACCTTGGATCATCTCTGTGGTCGTTCTCTGGATCCACTGCAGAAGTTTCTAATCTTTCCTGTGTTGAGGGCCCCAGGCTTGGATGCAGTACTACAGCTGGTGCCACCCAAGGGAGGAAGAGAGGGGAACAATCACCTCTCTCACTGTGCTGGCTACCCCTCTGCTGATGGAACCCAGGATACTATTGGCCTTCCAGGCTGAAAGAGCACACTGCTGACTTATGTTAAATTTTTTATCTACCAAGACCCCTAAGTCCTTCTCAGCAGGGCTACTTTCAAGGATTTCTTCTCCCAGCTTGTATACATGTCTGGGATTACCTTGACCCAAGTGCAAAATCTTGCACATAGATTTGTTGAACCTCATTAGGTTCATACGGGCCTACCTTTTGCGTTTATAAAGGTCCCTCTGGATGGCATCCCTTCCTTCTGCTTTATCAACTACACCGCTCAGCAAGCATGGTGTCATCAGCAAACTTCCTGAGGGTGCACTCAATCTTCAACATCTATGTCATTGATAAAGATGTTAAAGCATACCAATCCCAAGACAGAACCCTGGAGGACACCATTGCTCATTACTGGCCTCCACCTGGACATAGAGCCATTGACCACAACTCTCTGGCTGCAACATTCCAAATAATTCCTTATCCACCAAATTGTCCACCCTCCAAATCCATTTCTTTCCAATTTAGAAAGAAGGATAGGGTGGGGGACCATTACAAAAGCCTTGTAGAAGTCCAGGTAGAAGGCATCAGTTTCCCTCCCTTTATCCATCATGTCACGCCATCAGGCTACCAGATTGGTCAAGCATGATCTTCCCTTGGTGAAGTCATGCTGGGTGTCTCAGACCACCTGCTCATCCCTTGTGTACAATAACTTCTCTTCCAGAAGGATCTGTTCCATGGTCTTCCCAGGCATAGAGGTGAGGCTCACTGGCCTATAGTTCCCTGGGTTGTTCTTCTTCCCTTTCTTGTAAATGGGAGTGATGTTTCCCTTTTTCCAGTCCCTAGGGACTTTGCCTGACAGCCATGACTTTTCATATATAATGGAGAGTGGCTCAGCAACAACATCAGCCAGATTCCTTAGAACCCTGGGATGCATGTCACCTGGCCCTATGGACTTGTACACATTCAGTCTCATGAGTGGGTCTGAGAATTGCTCTGCCCTTACAGTGGGATGGGGGAATTTGTTCCTCCAGCTCCCACCTAGAGGTTCAGATTCAGGGATGTGAGGTTCAAGGATTTGAGAATCCTGGCTGCCAGTGATGACCAAGGTAAATAACTCATCAGGTACCTCAGCCTTCTCCATATCTGTTGTAGCCAGTTCTCCTTTCTGATTTATCAGAGGAGGTACACTCTGTTAGGCCTGTCTCTTTTGACCTATGTACCTGTAGAATCCCTTCTTCTTTTTTTTAACATCCCTCACCAAGTTCAGTTCTATCTGCACCTTTGCTTTCGTTGCCCATCTCTGCCAGTCCAGACAGCGTCCCTGTATTCTTCCTAGGTAACTCATCTTTGTTTCCGGTACCTGTACTTGCCCTTCTTTTCCCTCAGTTTAACCAGCAGGTCCTTGCCAAGCCATGCTGGTTTCCTGTCCCCACTGCCTTCCTTTCTCATCTGAGGGATGGAGAGCTCTTGCACTCTCAGAAAGGTATCCATGAAGAGTAGCCAGCTTTGTCCCACTCCTTTGTCTTTAAGGACTTCTTCCCAGGAGGTCTCATTCATCTATTCCTTAATCAACCTGAAGTTCACTCTTTTGAAGTTCAGTGTTCTGACTCCATTCTTTGCCAGGCCCACATTCCTTGAGATCACAAACTCAACTAGGGCATGGTTGCTGCATCCCAGTCTGCCTCTGCTCTTAATATCTTTAATGATGTCCTCCACATTAGCGAGCACCAGGTCCAGCAATGCTTCACCTTTGGTCAGTTAGTCCAATATTTGAACCAGAAAGTTATCATCGGTGTCCTCTGGGAGTCTCCTGTATCACTTATAGCTCACCATATTGTCTTGCCAGTGGATATACTGGTAGTTGAAATCCCCTATTAGGATGAAAACTTGTGAAACTTCTACCTGACGCAGAAAGGCCTAATCAACAGGCTCCTCTTGATCAGACGGCTTGCAGTAGACCCTGACCACCAGCTGTGTTTTATTGGTCCCACCCTAATTTTAACCCACAGGCTCTCAACCTGTTCCTGACTGTTTCTCAGAGGGAGCTCCTTGCAGTCTATCCACTCCTTAACATACAGGGCAACTCCCTTCCAAAGGCCTATCCCTACTAAAAGTCTTCCAGCTCTCAGTGGTGGTGTTCCATAAATAAAATCACAGTTTTCAGAGTGCACCATGGTTTCCAACTCCTCTTGATTTTTTCACATGCTTCATGCAGTGGTATAGAGGCACTTCAGCTGGGCTTTTGGACACACTGCCTTCCTAGAGGAGCTTTCCCACAAACGTCTGGGACAAACCTGAGTTTTTTACCTGCTGCTTCCTAGAGTGACAGCAATCCCTGGCTCTTCTCTGTCATTCAGCAGTACATCCCCTTCTCCCAGCAGCTCTAGTTTAAAGCCCTCACAACAAGCCCAGCTAGTTTGCTCCCTAGTATATTCTTGCTCCCCCTGGTTAGTTGTGTTCTATCCCACATCACCATTCCTGGTTTGTCAAAGCTGCTACCTAGATCATAGAAGCCGAATTCTTGGGCATGACACCACACACAAAACCAGTTATTCAACTGGTTAGTTCTCTTCCTTCTGCCCAGATCTCAGTCTCCCACTGGGAGGACTGAGGAGAATAGAATCATGAAATTGCTCAGGTTGGAAAAGACCTTCAAGATCATCAAGTCCAACCACAACCTAACCATACCACCCTAACTCTAACAACCCACCACTAAATCGTGTCCCTGAGCACCACATCCAAACGGATTTTAAACACATTCAGGGACGGTGACTCAACCACCTCCCTGGGGAGCCTATTCCAGTGCTTAATGACCCTTTCTGTAAAGAAGTTTTTCCTGATATCCAACCTAAACTTCCCCTGGCGCAACTTGAGGCCATTTCCCCTTGTCCTGTCACCTGTCACCAGTGAGAAGAGACCAACTCCACTCTCACTGCAATCACCTTTCAGGTATTTGAAGAGAGCAATAAAGTCTCCCTTCAGCCTCCTCTTCCCCAGACTAAACAGCCCCAGTTCCTTAAGTGGCTCCTCATAGGGCATATTCTCCAAGTCCTTCACAAGCCTTGTTGCCCTTCTTTGGATCTCCTCCAGCACCTCCAAGTCCTTTCTGTACTGAGGTGCCTAAAACTGAACACAGTACTCGAGGTGGGGCCTCATCAATGCTGAGTACAGGGGCAGGAAGACTTCCCCAGTCCTGCTCACCACACCATTCCTGATCCAAGCCAGGATGCCATTGGCCTTCTTGGCCACATGGGCATACTGCTGGCTCATATTCAGCTGACAGTCCATCAGTACACCAAGGTCCCTCTCCATCAGGCAGCTTTCTGGCCACCCCTCCCCAAGCCTGTGGGGTTGCCTGGGGTCGTTGTAACCAAAGTGCAGGACCTGACACTTGGCTCTACTGAATCTCACACAGTTTACCTTGGCCCATGGATCCAGTCTATCCAGGTACCCCTGGAGAACCTTTCTACCCTCTGGCAGATCAACACTCCCTCCCAGCTTGGTGTTGTCTGCAAACTTACTGAGGGTGCACTCAATCCCCTCATCAAGATCATTTATAAAGATGTTGAATAGAAGAGGCCCCAGTACTGAGCCCTGGGGGACACCACTTGTGACTGGCCGCCAACTGGATTTAACTCCATTGACCACAACTCTTTGGGCCTGGCCATCCAGCCAGTGTTTCACCCAGCAGAGCGTGTGCCCATCCAAACCATGGGCAGCCAGCTTCTCCACAAGGATGTTGTGGAGGACAGTGTCAAAGGCTTTACTGAAGTCCAGGTAGACCACATCGACAGCCTTACCTTCATCCACTAAGTGGGTCACCACGTCATAGAACAAACTCAGGTTTGTCAAGCAGGATCTACCATTCATGAACCCATGATGACTGGGCCTGATCCCCTGGTTGACCTTCAACTGATCCATGATGGCTCCTGAGATTACCCGTTCTGTATCCTTCCCTGGCACCGAGGTGAGACTGATAGGTCTAAAGCTACCAGGATCATCTTTCCAGCCCTTTTTGAAGATGGGAATCACATTTGCCAGTTTCCAGGTCATCGGGACATCCCTGGTTAGCCAGGACTGTTGAAGGATGATGGAGAATGGTGTGGCAACCACATCTGCCAGCTCCCTCAGCACTCTAGGGTGCAGTCCTTCTGGCCCCATGGACTTGTGAGTATCCAGCTTTCAGAGCAGGTCCAAAACCATCTCATCATGCATTATAAAGGGCTCGTTCTGTTCCCTATCCCTATCTACCAGCGCAAGGGACCGCGTGCCCCTGGAGCAACTAGTCTTACTATTAAAGACTGAGGCAAAGAAGGCATTAGGTATCTCAGCTTTATCCTGACCTTTGGTCACCATGCTGCCCTCTGCATCTAACAAGGGATGGAGATTCTCCCTAGCCCTCCTCTTACTGTTGATGTATTTATAGAAATATTTATTGTTGTCTTCCACCTTAGTGGCCAAGTGCAGTTCTAGCTGGGCTTTGGCCTTTCTAATTTTCTTCCTGCACAGCTTCACTGTGTATTTGTAATCCTCATAAGTTGCTTGCCCTATCTTCCAAAGACCATAAACTTTCCTTTTGTTCCTGAGTTCCAGCCTGAGGTCTCTGTTCAGCTAGACAGGTCTCCTACCTTGTTGGCTCGTCTTCGTGATGGTCAGCTCCTGCACCTTTAAAATAACTTCCTTAAAGTATTCCCAGCCTTCCTGGGCTCCCATGCCTTCCAGAACTACCTCCCAAGGGACTCTCTCCACCATGGTCTGAAAGAGACTGAAGTCTGCCCTCTGGAAGTCCAAGGTGGCAGTTATGCTGACTCCCCGCCGTGGTTCAGCAAGGATTGAGAAATCTATCATTTTGTGACCACTTAGCCGCAGACAACCTCCAACCTTTATGCCCCCCACAAGACCTTCCCTGTTAACAAACAGCAGGTTTAGGATTTTGCTTCCCCTTGTTGGCTCCTTCACCAGCTGTGTCAGGAAGTTGTCTCCCACACAGTCTAGGATCCTCCAGGATTGTTCTGTTTCTGCTATATTATAATTCCAGCAGATGTCTGGGAAGTTGAAGTCCCCCACAAGAACAAGGGGTAGAGACCTTGAGACTTCACCCAACTGTCCATAAAGTATCTTATCCACCTATTCATCCTGGTTGGGTGGCCTGTAGCAGACTCCCACGATAACATCAGTCTTATTGGTGTTCACTTTTATTCGGACCCGTAAGTTCTCAACCCTACCATCACCATCATAATTTCCAAATGTTCACATTCTTTCTTAGCACAGAGGGCTACACCACTGCCTTTCCTGGCTTGCCTATCTCTCTTGAAAAGTCAGTAGCAATTGATCACAGCACTCCAGCTGTGTGAGTCATCCTACTATGTTTCCATGATGGTGACTATCATAGTTTTCCAACCGCACGATGGTCTCCAGCTTCTCCTGTTTGTTACCCATGCTGCATGCATTAGAGTAAATGCGCCTGAGCTGGGCCACCTTTTGAGTGAGAGAAGCCCTAATACCCTCTTGACCATACTCAGGTGTTTCCGTAGCCACCAACCTCACACCAACCCTTGCGTATGTAACATATTCGTTACATCCCAGAGACATAGGCAGAAATTCCAAGAAATAATTAACATCTCTGGTGGTTGTGGGATGCATTGTCACTGTAAATTTCCAACTTTTTAAGGGGGAGGTAGCCCAAACCAGTTCCCACTGATGTTACGTTGAGCTGAGGCGTCTGTTTTGCCATCTTATATTCAACAACAGGACATCTATTCTACTTTCTTATCTTCACTTGACAACAAACTCCACACCCTCCTCCGCATTCTGTTCTTGAGCTTACATTTACACAAGCCTCCATCCTTCAGCTTATATCTGCTCAAGTTATGCAAAATTCAGTTCTCAGAATATAGAAAAGCTGTTCTCATGATTCATTTTGACACTTTTTAATTTCCTGGTCACAGTCTCATGTGACCCAATTTGAAAGACCAGGAGAGGATAACAATTGTCCAACTTTATCATACTGGATATTGTCTTCTTGATGTCCCTAACATGGGCTCTTGGCAGGCAGCAAACCTCTCTAGAGAGGCTATCCGAGCGGCAGATGGGTGCCTCAGTGTCCCTCAGCAAAGAGTCTCCAATTACTAAGACCCTTCACCTTTTTCTAGTGGCACTGGTCATGATTCAGGTCCTAGGTTGGACTTCTTAGCATCATCAACTCTTTCCAGTTTCAGGCTGCTATCCATAACTTTTTATTTCTCCCACACCAGAGTCTGAAATCTATTAGCTAACGGGACTTCAGGAGCAAGTGGGAGGCTTCTCCTTTTGCCCTGAGCAGACTAGGGTACAGCCTCCCTCACCCTGCTTGTGTTTATCTTCTGTCTGGTTGGAAGCCTGCTCATCATCCTGCCCTGGCTGGCCCCAAGACTGGGCTGTCTGTCTGTCCATGCAACCGTGTGATACCAGGTATCAATTTCCCTCTCTGACTGCTGAATGCAACTCAAGTTTGTGAACTCCTCTCTCGGTGTGGTCAGCTGCTCAAGAAGATCATCCATCATCACCCATGACACCCCTCACTTACTTTATTTCCATGAGTGGCCTCTAGATCCTGGAGCTCCTCAGAGCCAATGTTCTGGGCAGCCTTCTTGCTCCTTGGGCAGTCTGTCTGGGTGTATGCGTCAGTCTAGAGAGGTTGTGGGTCCCCCATCTATGTTTCTGCCTCTGCCTGTCTGCCATGCCAGGTGGTCACCATGTTGGTATTAATGGAGAGCTTTCCTCTAGCAATCCAGGATGAGAAGAGAATGCGTGCTGCTCACCCCAATGCTCACCTGCCCTGTGCGAGCTGCCCGTGCAAACTGCCTTGTCACACCCTTCTGATGTGCCGTGCTGTTTGTCCATCCTGTTCACTGCGATACTGGGTTGCTGTGCTCCCTTCTGGCTGCTTATCTACATGCAGGGGGTGACCCTGCAGCTGCTTGTGGCTCTGAATCCACCACATTAGAGCGTTGCTGCCATGCAGAAGGCAGTGGGTCCTGGCAGATGTTTCCTGACAGGCGCTAACCCTTAGCCTGTTGAGGCAATTCCGTGCTTCAGCACGGAATGCATCTGCCCCAGAGCTGAGTACCCTGCAGAAAGGCTGTTAGTGGCTGCTTTTCTGGGTTTGAATCCCCTGTTGCTGCTCCTGGGTCTGTCCCCACCATGTCAGAACACTGCTGCCATGTGTAGGCCAATGGTGCCCAGCAGTCATTGTATGAAACAGTTGTTTGGCAATGAAAAAAATAAAAAATAAAAAGCAGACATTTCCTATATTTTATCTGATTATCTGTGTATACATTGAAGTTCATGTCTTCTTCACAGGAGCATCAGCTGAGGCTATTACTTGTATGGATCTTCTTCTCATTCAGATTCTCCTGTGCTTATATTTAGGGCAGAATATATGACTTAGTTTTCATCATATTACACTGTAGCCTTACGTATGACCATAACAATAAATACATATATATATATATATGTTTCTAACTGATATTTTCAACTTAATTTCTTCCTTAAGAGGAAGAAAACTTGCCAACAAAAAAATGTTGTTTTTCCCTTTCTTGAAGCATTAGTTGACTAATATTATCCCAGATAAATGCTGACATTTTCAGTGATGCTGAGTGAAAGCAAGGATGTTGAGTCATAGTGAAGTGCTTCTAAAATGTGCGCAATGAAAACAATTGCATCCATTTTAGGTATATTAGGTAAGCTGAAAAAAGAGCATACATTTTCAAAATTGAGAAAGCTGAAATTTCTATCAAGATAAATATTTGCAAGTCTCTAAGATAAAATACGAGTTGAAAAAAGGCTGAATTTTTGGTGTTAGAAAGAGTTAGAAAATTTATGAATTTTAATTTGACAATAAACTCAAACATTTCTAAAATGCTGTCTCTCCATGAAAGCTGACCTTCTCTTTGACACAAAACAGCTTAAATCACTTACCTGTTAAGGTGTGTTTTAGTCTGAAGCACCTATCTTTGGAAAAGCTCTTAGAAGTCTTAGATCCACTTGGGATCTCAAAGCTTGTTGAGAGCTGGATAACATACTTTCAAGTAAGAAAAGAAATACAGTCTAATAACTCTAGTTACCAGACAAAGAATGATTCATCCAAGGAAAACAAGCTCTGAACAAAATGTGGCTAACCTAGAAAAATAATAGTAAGATACTGCATTAGCTGCCCCTCTCCTCCACTCAAATGAAAATAGTTCTATTAGCAGAAAGTAGTCATTCTATGAATATTAACTTGGTGATTTAATTTTTCTATAGCAATGGTAGAATTCTTTAGAAGAATTATTTTTGTTTTATGCTGCATGCACCTAAAATGGTTAATCACAATAGGTTTTTGTCAGACAATTTCATTAGGTTAATTAGAAATTTTGTCAGGAGTTCAGGCTCTTGTAAAATATTTTTTTTTAATTTTTTTTCTGCATCAAATGGATTTCAAGAACTCCATTAGCTAAAATGTGCAGTCTGAAGTAGAATCTGAATTGAGGAGGACGAAATGCTGAAACTCTTACTTCAGCACGGACAATGAGAACTTGTTTTTTGAAGGCTTCAGACTATAGAAAGACAATTAGTTTACTCTGAAATATTCTAATTAAAGCCACACTGTGACTATGACACACTAAGACAATCCGTGACTATGACACACTAAGGCAATCTGTGACTTTTAACTGTATCTTCTTTGGTTCTGCAAATACTATTCATGCCCTGTCTGAGAACAAATGCCAAAAAATAAACAGCAATTGGCTGAGAGCATTCATACACCTGAGTATGTAAAATGACTGATGACAAATAACAGATTAATTTCAAGTACTTTGTAGAGTTAAATTGTAGAATCATAGAATCATAGAATCAATCTTAGAATCATAAAATGACTTGGGTTGAAAGGGACACTGAAGATTATATCAGGGGATGTAAAGGGACCTCTGAGGGCCATCTAGTCCAAATCCCCCGCAGTGAACAGGGACATCACAGATCAGGTTGACCAGGGCCTTATCCAGCCTAGCCTTGAAAGTCTCAAGGGATGGAGCATCAACCACAACACTAGGTAACCTGTTCCAGTGCTTCACCACTGTCATGTAGAAGATCTTTTTCCTTGTATCTAAACTAAATCTACCCTCCCTGTGCTTGAAGCCATTTCCCCTTGATCTGTCACCACAGACCCTGCTAAAGAGTCTGTCCCTTCTTTCCTGTAGCTCCCCTTTAGATACTGAGAGGCCGTAATCAAGTCATCTCACAGCCTTCTTTTCTCCAGGCTGTACAGCCCCAGCTCTCTCAGCCTGTCCTCATAGGAGAGGTGTTCCATTCCCTGGATCATTTTTGTGACCCTTCTCTGGATGCACTCCACAGGTAATCAGGCTGCCCAAGGCTCCATCCAGCCTGGCCTTGAGCACCTCCAGGGGTCAGGCACCCATGACTTTTCTGAGCAAGCAGTTCCAGTGCTTTACCACCCTATGAGTAAAGAATTTCCTCCTAATATCTAGCCTTAATCTCTCCTCTTTTAGTTTAAAGTCATTTCCCCTTGTCCAGTCATTATCAGATCATGTAAAAAAGCAGGTGCACCTCCTATTTATAAGTTCCCTTTAAACACTGGAAGGTTGTAATGGGGTCTCCCCACAGCCTTCTGTTCTTCAGGTTAAATGAGCCCAAATCCCTTGGACTTTCTTCGTAAGAGAGGTACTCCAGCCCTTTGATCATCTTCATAGCCTCCCCTGGATCCATTCCAGAAGTTCCACATCTTGAATTACATCCCTTAAAGTAGGTAATGATATGTGCTTTTACTGAGCCCATGGAACTTCCCCAACACAGATAAGTGTAGATCAGTAGATTCTTTAATGATACATAAAAATATCCTAAGTTTTCTGTAGACAACCAGAAAGAATTCCATAAATGATTTAATAGATATAAGATATGTGTACTAGTAGAAGAAAATTGTACAGATGTACCTAAAATGCGCATAGCCTGAGCTTTAGGGCTATTTTTAGAATTATAGAATAATAGAATCCTTAGAGTTTGAAGGGACATTTAAAGGTCAACTAGTCCAACTCCTCTGCAGTGAACAGGGACATCTACAGCTAGACCAGGTTGCTCAGAGCCTGGTTCTTGAAAGTCTCCAGGTACAGGGCATCCACCACCTCTCTGGGCAACTTCTTGCAGTGCCTCACCACCCTCACTGTAAAAGGCTTTTTCCTTATATGCAACCTAAATCTATCCCCTTTCATATGCTTTCATACAGTAAGAATATAACGAATGAATAGCAACCATCTAGTGAAATATTCTTAGTTGACAAATAATTTTAGAATATCTAAAAAAGACTAAGTTACTGTGCCAGATGGTAGGATTTATATCATACAATTCTTTATTTAACTGATGGTTATATTGCAGCTGTAAATAACCTGGCATGCAGAAGGCTGTCTGAAACAAATCATCCACAAAAATAGATATTACTGGGAAGTGGTATGGGGAGAACTGTTGTATGTTTCTCAAAACATAAAGGTTAAAACTGACAGTTAGATGGAACAGGATGACAATGTCATTAAAATTCTTTGGTGATGTCTTAGAGAACTTTTGGCAGTATATCAGAGAGTGAAGAAATAATGATTAAGTATGCTTATTTTGGAAAATCCTGCCTAAAGCCTAAACTACAATATTGCAAACAAAATTCTGTGTGCTTTCCAGATGTAGAAAATGAATATTTTTTGAAAACTGATCTGCAGATTGTTATAAAATTGCAGGATTAATTTGTGCAGTTCATGGATTTTCAGATTCTGTGGATGCAGTGGATACTAAATAGTCTATTAGAGCAAAGTAAAGTTCACAAAGCTTGCTATGTACAAACTGCAAAATGATGCTAATTTCACATTTAATTTTAATGAGATGTGTACCCAGAAACATTTTACAATAGAAGGGAGCTCAACATTTTCAAAAATAGCAGCTAGATAAAATTTTAAGAATTTTCAGATTGTACATATTCTAGTATGTTTTAGTAACATACCTGCAATTGTGAAGGAAGATATAAGAAGAAAATAGAACTTGGTTAAGAAGTACAGTGTTCTTACCTCCACATGGAATTCAGGATAAATTTCTACCTGTTTTTTATAATGGAGATTGACTGGTATCTTAACGCAGAGACATGGAATACAGTAGTATTTACAAGTACTACCCTCATTTTTATGACTAGACAATCCTTTTTATGCATTAGTCTGAAAGAAAAAATGCTGGTCAGATCCATGGGGGAGTGGATGCCCTGCCCTAAATGCTATTTTTCTGCATCAGCGAACATGTAAATACACCTTTGTTTAAAACATGAACCTGTGACATTGATGATCCTGTCCTTCATAGTAGTAAAACAAATGTTGGGGTAAAAAGACTTACTTTTATTGTGGAATAATATGTACATACATGTTTATGGTGAAATAAAAGAAGATCGATCAATTCTATTTTATACAATGAATTCTATTCTGTACAATTAATTCTATTTTAAATGCAGTTAATTATCACCAGGAATAACACTTATAAATTAACTTCATTGTTTTTTATCCTCTAACCAGAGGAAAATAACTTATTTTTCTCATATTTAAAAGTATTATTTATCAAGTTTTCTTCCCCTTCTCCCCATGTCTAACTTGCTTTGCTTGTTAAATCATTCATTATTTCTTTGAGAAATTCAACCCCGTGTTCCACTGGAAAGATAACTACTTACTTTAAACTTAGAATCTTAGTTCTTCTTGTTCTATTTGTTTCTTTTTCTGCCATTTGGAGTATTAGCTTTACACGTATCTCTTGATTTAGATAAACTACTCCATCATTAACTAGAAGTCAGAGAATTCACTGTTTAAGCTAGACAGCTCAGCTTCTTCTTACATTCTGTTCAGTGTTGTATAATCTGATACTTTCTTACTGAAAGAGCTGAGAGTGTTTTAAGAGTTAAAAAACATCCATCGCACTGGAACAGGTTGCCCAGGGAGGTTGTGGATGCCCCGTCCCTGGAGGCATTCAAGGCCAGACTGGACGTGGCTCTGGGCAGCCTGGTCTAGTGGTTGGCGACCCTGCACTTGGCAGGGGGGTTGAGACTTGATGATCTTTGAGGTCCTTTTCAACCCAAGCCATTCTATGATTCTATGATTCTATGATTCTATGATTTTGGTCAGAAATTAACACTGGAATTCTGAAGATCTGGTTTTGTCCTTAGATAAGTTAGACTCAAAATTTTACATACATTCTGTAAGAGTCCTTTTTTAACTATTTCCCTAGTACTGGACCTTGTACTGTTTTATCACCAACATGTTTTATTATTTGATTAGGTCTTAAGTATTGATCTTTTCAGAACTTCAAAATGTTGTATGTATGTGCAGTGATTCAACAGAAGTCCGCAACTGATGAATAATTTTCATATGCTACAGTTTTCACAGTTGGTGGTTGCTAGAAAGGAGTCTTGATCCAGTCCCAAAAGATCAACTTTATATGTATTATGAAGGCAAAAGCCCCAGGCAGAATTAATCTCAACTAGTTTTAAGCATCTACTTTTGGTATGGTTGCCCTAACCTCTGCTTATGCTCAACAGGGAGAAATATGTACACCTGTTTCATGGTTCTTTCACAGACCAAATGTCGATGTTCACTTAAGAATGAGAAGAATTGTAGTGCAGAAGTTTTAACTACGCTCAATTTTCTATAAGGGGAGTCCAGGGAGACAGTAAAAGATGTGCAAGTCTACACAAGTCTAAAAGTAAAAAAAATACTCCTTCCTCTCCTGCTGCAAAACTCCTTTCAGCTTACCAACAATAAGAAGGCACTCTTCTCTAGTTTAGGCTTCCCTCAACCCCTAGTTTTTTGTTCACTTCCCACAAAAAGTTCAAAATCTTAGAATCATAGAAGCATAGAATTAGCTTGGTTGGAAAAGACCTACAAGATCATCCAGTCCAACCATCCACCTACCGCCAATAACCCCACTAAATGCAACATGAAAACTCATTTATACAGGGAAATACTAATGTTTCAATGATTATAGTGTTTTCTAGAACTGTTTTTATTCTTTGGCCTATGACTGATGGAGATATTACTGTATTTGTTGATGGATATAGATAAACTTTCTGTCCTAAAGTGAGAATATCACAGTGTAAATATAGTGTCTTCAAAAGGAGAAAAAAAAAAAAGTGAGGGGAAGTAAAAAGTAGGAGATGCACAGAGATGCTTTTGGAAATTAAGTAATACAAACATTCTCAAAATCATGCAAGCCTCTCTTGTGATAGTAACTATTGTGCAATAACATCTACTAGATAAGAACAGTTTTCTGAAAATGTGTCCAGGCTGCAAGGATGGATTAACTTAAATAAATCATACAGTAAAGCTCTCATAAATTATCAGCTGCCTTAAAGCTGTGAACACTTAAGATTTTCCTCTTTTTAAATGTCTATGTTTAATTAATGAGCATATCTTACATGTATTCTGTAAAAGGTTGGTTTCCTTTTATTTGACACTGTGTGCAAAGTTTATTACTTTCCAGTGCAAAAGTGAAAGGTTATCATTCGTAAGTTAACAGAAAGTGAAATTGATGACCCTTAGACATATAATTTAAGAGGAAAGAGGAAGCTGGGCAGAAACCCTAATTCTGAAAGTTCCTTCATAAATAATTCATTATTTTCTAGAAATAGTTCATGAGATTTTATGTTACTTTGTAAGCTCCAAAATGACACTGCTGCAGTTGTAAGCTAGCACTGCAAATATTTAAGAAATATTTAAGAAATACAATTGAAAGGACCATAAATACTGACATTTTGCCCCACAATGCACATTGTCTTAATTTATGTTGAATTCTCAGATTGTTATAATTAGCTGACATACTCAGCACTCAGCCTTCAGTTTATCTTCTTGCTGATTTGTTAGCTGCCTACTTATTAAAAAAAAAAAAAAAAAAGAAGAGTTGCAGATGGAGAAAAGCTTACTTAGATCTGACACAGTTCCAATAAGATTTCATAAGGAATAATAGATGCAATTAGTTTTCATATTCTTTCTCTTTCTGCAACATATTTGAATCTAGAGCATGAGTTTGGGGATTTAGTCTCCGCTTGTGTTTCACTTTTTTTTGCATCGATTGTGACAGTTCAAAGTTTAATTTTTATTTTTTATCAATGATTATGCAGAAAAGTGAAATAGCTTTGTACAATGGTTGGTTAAGCATTAACCAAGTTTGACACAAATATTGTTAATGGGAACTTAAAACAAAATTCTTGCAAAAAGCCTCCCATAGAAGTAATTGTCTCTACATATTTTTACTAGTGAAACTTGATCATTAAAGCATTCCCAGAATTCAGACTTAGTAGAGGGGAAAAGAAAATTTAATGCAGAGAGAAAAATAAATTACAGTTAAGTAAGTTAAGTACTAAATCCGTAAAGAAGACCAATACATTTTATGTAAAGTAATTACAGGTTTTTCAAATACATAGTACAAGGAGCATATGATATTTTCCCTATTTTCTATGTCAAGAAAATGGCTGAAGAGAGAGAATAAAAAGAAATGGAAGATCTGTCAACTAGCAATTTACATTTTACAGATAAGAAGGTATCAAATTTCTCTGCTAAGAAAACAGGTTCTTTACCTATATTGTGGACTTCTTATGATGTTTCTTGGAGCTGACAATGTTTAATGTGTACATTTACGTTCAGGTCTTGAAACAGCTAAAGATCAGGAATGTGCAAAAAGATGACACAAATCTCATTGTCTCTTGCTCTTCCTCTAGTCCCAGCTGGCAGTTCTTGGAAGAACATTTCAACATCTCTCTCAAGAAAACTCCTGACCAGTTGCTGAGAAGTGAAGCTTAGTTTTTAAATATGAAATAGAGCGTGCTTAAAAGTTCTTGTTGATGATAATTCAAGAAACATTGTATGTGTTTCATTGTCAATGAAAAAGCAAGACAAAAAAAAAGAGGTGCAAGAGATTAGAAGTGAAAGCAAAATAAGATTCATGTAGAAAATAAAACATTAGGCTGCTGTTATCTGTACTAAAACAGGAAGAGGAAATAAGAAAATGTTCGGTCTGTAGATTTAGTGTGCATATCTGCAAAACAACAGCAAGATTTTTTCTATAAAGGTACAGAATAAGAGAATGGTTGGGGCTGGAAGATGTCTTTAGATATCATCTCATCCAACCCACTTGGTCAAGCAATCCCAGCTCTCAACTTTTTGTCATACAAGGAGTACTTAATTGTATTAGTTGTCTTTCACTGCACAACTTGCACAAGAAAACTAAAATTATTTCCTTCAGCTGAATTATTCTTTTTTGTCCTTAAAACTGCTTTCCAGAATGATACTGGCAATTTAGGAAGAATTGAGAAAATAATCGGTATGGGGAGAGTAGAAATGATTCCTTCTGTAAAGTTATCTTCAAGAAAAAAATAAGAATTTATCCCAAATGTATATTTTTAGGAGACTAATCTTGAAGAAGCAAGTGGAATGATTTAAAATGGTAAATGAATGAGTAGGAGACAGAAACAAAGGGAAGAAAAAAGAATAATGAGAAGTATAAACTTTTCTGACAGAGAAACCTCTAGGCTAACTTTCTAAGGAAATCACAGAAAGAGATTTGCTCAGGACTTTTATTACTGCTCTGAATAAAGTGCTTTGAGGTCTTGTAGGAATCAGTGATACATTATCGTCGGAATACATTTGGAGACTTAGTGCATCTTTTACATTTCCCTCTGAAGGTGATTTTCATTTTTCAGTCTCTGTTTGCAGTAGCTTGTTTTCCAAAATAAAATACTCTTCAGTGCTAGACATGATTTATCACAGATACAGGATGAAATAAATTGACACAGTAAATGTTAAGATGTATTAATTCTGTTCTGCATTAAATGACAAAAAAAAAACAAGTTTTATAAAACTGCCAGTTACCAGTTACCTAAAAAGGCTTGTGCATTGTCATAGAGACAACAGGGAATAATTGCTAAAACACTTAGTTCTGGTAAGGCAGTGTAGTGTCAAACAGAAATCAAATTGTAATCAGCAAAACTCTTGGAATCTAGTTTCCTACAGACTCCTGTTCTTTGTTCTCTAGAAACAACATTTTAGTACCTTCTGGCCTCTGTCTGTTACAGTACTTTTTCACTGTCTGCAATTATTATCTTGCCTTTCTTGAACACCATCTCCCTCCTTCCTTTGTAATCCTTCAGTTTCCCTTTATCACTTCTGATTCTGTAATATTCCTCAGGTTCCAAGCATGTGTTCTTATCTTATTCCCATCCACTGTACTAACAATTAAGGCCCTTTTCACAAATCTGTTTCCCTCACAGTATTTTGCACAACTTAACTAAAGACTCTTAAGTTCTCTTAGAAGGACAAATCTTGTAGAGACTAAAGATATTTTGCAGTTTTGCAAGTGTTACTTGCACAACTGGAAGGATAGCATATTATTCTGTTGCTTGAGGGCTACCGAAAGAACAGGTAAAGATTGAACTTTTCTTGCCTCAGTGAATTAATAAGCTGAGCATCTCTCTTTGGTCATTTCTCTTCTGCTCAATTTCTTACATTCATTCACTTACACTCATGACATTTCTGGAATCTTAAGATATTTCAGATTTTTACCCTGGTTCAAATAGGCAATTTTTTCATGAAGTGACTGAAAGAAGTACAATATTTAGATAATAAGTAGTGGTGGCTTAATAATTTGCATTCTTATTTAAATGTTTCAGTAAATACATTAAATTCATGAACATTAGGAAGTGAGCTTTGTCATTATCATTGATCTAAATAAAGGAAAACAAAGCTGCAAACTCCACAGTTTAGAGGGAAAGTCTGAGTGACCAGTCCATCCAATGAGTTTTGATGAATGGAAGAAGATACATCTCACCAAAAATCTTTCAAACACTTAGTCTATCACTGTCATTCAATGTTCTGTCTCCTTCAGAAGAGGAGTCCTTCAATGAGTAGAGCTTTTATTCAACACTATCAAGTTTAGTGCCTGTGTGTATGCGAGTCTCTGCATTCTAGGGTTATGAAGGTGTTTTGTGCTTTCCCAGTACACAGAACTGTCTTTCTTATTTTAAGCTCCATTATTAGCTCGAAGAAACCCACAGTGTTTCAAGATAATATCTCTTGTGCTTTTTTTCTTTTTTTTCCTTAGATCATATATGTAGTATCAGGTCAGTATCAGATTAACTGTAATATTTTGTTAGAATCTTGTTGTACCTACTGCTAAAGACAGATGAAACATGTCCCCTGTTTGCTTACATGAATACATAACACCATGAATGGGAAAATAGACCTCTAAGGCAGTGAAATATTTTTTTACATTATTATTATACTGAGTGTTATGTAATAAAAAGGGTTTGTGATCACGCTTTACTATACTAGCAAACTACAATTGATGATGATACCTATAAATTACTAGCAAAATGCTGTATGAGTGAGACTTTTTAGATACAAAAACTGCAAAAAGGCAGCTATTTTCTTCTTTCAAGTAAAAGGAATAATTTCTGTAAAAAAATACGTCAGTCATATAAAACTGTGGTCTGAAAAACAGTACATTGGAGGCACAATTATAATCACCTAATCATAGAATAAGAGTCATAGAATCATTCAGTTTGGAAAAGACCTTCAAGATCATCAAAGCCAATCTTCAGTCTGAGCTACTGATGCCATTATTCAACTATGACCCTTAAGACAATTTCCAGACATCTCTTAAATACCTCCAGGGATGAGGACTCCACCACTTCCCTGAACAGTGGCTTCCAATCCTTGACGATTTTCTCTGTGACAAAATTCTTCCTAATATCCAATCAAAATACCTACCTCCTCTGCACCAACTTGAGACTGTTTTCTCACATGCTAGCACTTGTTGCCTCAGAAAAGAGACAAAAAGTTTGCTGTTATGTATAATGCATCAATGGGTAGTGCTTGCAGTAGTTTGTTCTACCTGTGGGCTTTAACGGCATTTATTTTATGGTACTCCATTATATTTCACCTGTATGTAATCATGAGTTCAAGAAAGACAGGGAACTACTGGAGAAAGTCTAGTGGTTGGCCACAAAGATGATTAGGGGCCTGGAGCATCTCCCTTATGAGGAAAGGCTGAGAGATCTGAGACTGCTCAGCCTGGAGAAGAGAAGGCTGAGAAGAGCTCTTGTCAATGCTTGTAAACATCTAAATAGCAGGAGTCAAGTGGATGGGGGAGGCTCTTTTTGGTAGTGCTGAGCAACAGGACAAGGGACAATGGGCGCAAACTGGAACACAGGAAGTTCCATCTGAAGAAAGAACTTATCTGAAGGTGACAGAGCACTGGAACAAACTACCCAGAGAGGTGGTCTCCTTATGTGGAAATAATCAAAACCCGCTTGAACTCTTTCCTCTGCAACCTAGTCTACAGAAACTGCTTTAGCAGGGTAGTTGGGCTTGATAATTTCCAGAGGTCCCTTTCAACCCCTATGATTCTGCAAGAACAACTTGATAGAAAAACTTTTTTACGCAGGACTAATTAATTTAACATCCTCAGCTTGAACTCTGAAGTCGTGGAGGTCTGGAGAAATGTTAAGACACAAAAATACACAAAGTGTTACAGATGAAAATTGGAAACATAAAAATAAAAGATAATAGGTAGAATAATAGCAGAATGAAGGCAAAATTTCTTTGTAAATGAAGGAAGTTCCTTTCACTTATTTCCAGTTTAAACTTAGTTCTTGCAGACAGCGTGGAAGAATTTATCTTGACCATAGACTTTATCAAGGAACTTACGTTGCTGCAGGGAAACCACATTTAATTCAAAATCCATTCACAATTCTCATCTTTTCTGAGAGATAGCACTTTTGTCCAGTCTTCTTTACTTGAACATGTGTTCTGGGAAATATCTTTTTGCTGTATAAGATCATTGTAGATTTACATGTTTCTGTTCTCATAGATACTCATCATGGCAGCAATTTAGATTCATATTTTAATTTTCCTCTTTTGGAAGTATTAAAACTTTATTATGCTTTGTGGGTTACAGTCATAATAATGTTTGATAAAATGTACTGGTAAAATGTGAAGATTTACTTTTAAGTAAAGGTTTGAGGTATTAAAAATAACTTCACCAGAACCATCATATGAGGACTGCACAAAAATTTTTACAGGAGACATGGTAGACATGAATCTTATCCCTCTGAGATACATGAGTACATAAAGTTTAAATTCTCAAAATATACATTTAGGAATAAAAAGTATTTCACAATGATTTATTTAATATCTAACATTTCTACTGATTTATTTTTATGTTAAATATACAGTTCCAAATTGAACAGCTGAGTCCAAAACAAAAAATAGAATTAAAGGTTTTATATACAATAAAGACTTTGTCTCTTTAATTGTTTTGTTTTGTTTTGTTTTGTTTTGGTAGTAGAACAAATGGGATTTTTGTGGTTCCATTTTTTTCCCCACTAACTTGCATTTCTTTAAAAATTATTTTGAATGTTTAGTCTTCAATTTTGCATTTTGCACTTTTGGAAATACTTTTTTTTTTCTCAAAAATGACAGAAATATTTAGACATTTTTTATGAATACAGTATTCCTCTGGGAAATCATTAAGAATAGGATAGTGCCTTGTAGTTTCCCCAGATCTTGAAGAATAATCAAGGAGAGAAGTGAACTAACATATCGTCTTCAAAAAAATGCAAGATGAAATGCAATTTGCTGTTTGGAAATGATCTTTTTGTTTTCTGTTTTTTCTTCATTTGTTTTTGTTTGTTGTTTGTTTTGTTTTGTTTTTGCTTATTTTTATTTTTCCCATGCAAAGGCTTTTGCTCTCTAGCCTCTTAATATCACCATACTTGACTCAGATGCTTGTGATTTTTCTGCCTTCAACCCATCAAGAAATTCTTCAGCATTTATTCCTGAAGTCTTTGAAACTATTAACTAAATTATCAACTTCCAAAAAATTATTCAAACTCTCCAAGATGTGACCACTATTCTGTCAGAAAGCAAAAATTTCTGGGCATGTTTTTTCCCCCACACCTGACCCACCCAGTCTTTGTTAGTAAAACATCTATCTTCTTCATTATTATCATCTGCTTTTTGTTTGTCACATTACAAGATGTCTAACTGTGTTTGGCATGTTTTTTTTTTTTTTTTCAGAGCAGAATTTTTTCAAATGTCTAAAACAGTTCCTGAACTGTGTCCAACATTTATATTCAATAATGTTTCTGTACATCTAATGGTAGATATTTATTAAATTTTACCACTAGATTATTTATTTAATTTATATTTGTGGTTTAATCATTCTCTATACAAAGTTTTGTTGTTACAGATATTTTTAAAAGTTTTGGAAATCAGGTTAGCCTCTGACTCTAATCAATACACAACTCAAGAAGGTTGCAGTCTCAACATTCATGTTAACCTAGGAGTGAATTTATTCATCCTGTATCAGCGAATTTTCTGTAACAAATGTCACTGAATTGATAATAATTTGTTATTTTTAGAACTGATAGCTAAGCAGAACTTCTGCAATTCAGATTTGTTCCATGGAACTTAAAGGATTAATTTAGAAAGGATATTATCAATTGTATTGTATTACTATTTGTAATTAGGTATAATCCTACCAAGATCTGACAGACAGCAGAAGGGCCAGAATAAAATTTAAGGACTTGCTTCTAAAAACCCAGCTCAAGCCTCTGTCTGCAAACCTTGGATAACTGTATTAGAATTTCTGGTACTTAGATAACTAATTCTTCTATATGCAGACATGAATTGAATGATTAATAAATAATTTTTTTGTTAAAGGAATACCAGAAACACTTAAAAATATGTAAATAAATAAATAGGGCAATCATAACTAATACATAGACCATAAATGTAATAGTTCTACGGTCTTTCTTCTACAGAGGCAGCAGTACCACCTAGTAGACTTGCCTTTCCTGAAGTAACCTCCATTTAATTTTAAGCTTTATAAGGCCTTGTACTGAGACTTAGGTTAGCTGTTCCCATGCATCCACATAGAATCTTTTGCACTTCTACCCTCTGTTGCTAACTCTACAAGCAGGTCGCATTGCCCATCCCTTAAACTACTCCTCTGTCTTCTCAGCATGGCTCTATCTACTTCAGACTTCCTGCTCCTACAAAATACTCCAAAAGATATGTTAACAGTTAGAATTGGAAAATAAATTTGAAAATAAGTACCATCTCTCATCACACAAAAAATGTATATGTAACTTATTCCATTTTATCCTAGCTTAAAGGAGACTGATAGAAAAAATACAGTTTTCTTGACCCCTGAAAGTATAAGAGATAAAATTTATGAATTAAAGAACTCTATGGTTATTATGTTACCTTTTCTATGTGTGAAGAAAGTATGACAGAAACAGAAGACAGTGGTGTTTCACATGGTATTAATATTTCACCCAGAGACAGCCCCTTAGACTCTAAGATGTTTTTTTATTCATGACAACGAATTATTGAATATGAGTTGGTTAGACTGTAGATGTACATTTTAAAGTATACACCTTGCACGCTTTTCAGAGAGGTAAATCAGGAGTCTCCATTTAAATGGATGGAACAGTGTTCTAAAAATAGAAGGCAGAGTCTGGTTTGTTTCTTTGGAAGCATTTGGGAAGCATGTGATTACATTTTCATCAAGCTAAAACAGGAGCCTAGGATCACTGTCTATCAGCCTGACTCTTCCCTGTAGGATACTTAAGATCATGACAACTTGCAATGTATATGCAACATGAAAGTGGAGAATATAGGAAGATAGTATTTAATAATAACAACAACAATAATAAGACCCATTTGACTTTGATCATAACTGTATTTTAAGTGACTCAGGTCTTTTTTTCTCCATAATAAAATATGTAGTCTTTAATTCAGTTCTATATTTTTTTCTGCAAGTGTACATTTTCTGAATTCAGTCCAGTATTTGTATATAGTTTGAGTAACAAAATGAAGGATCATGGTATTTTAAATTTCTGATCTGTCAGATTGCTTTTCCATCCTCCAGCCAAATGTAGACTATTTGTCACCTGAATCTGCATTTTTAGTTGCAGTGGCAAATATAATGAGATCTATTACTGCCTCTCAGATGTGCCAACCATCAGCTCTCAATCCTCTAGTGTGCTTAGTCTATACTGAATATGAAATAAGTAAAGCAAACTAAAAAGACACTATTAAGACTTTTACTTCAGATATTTCTGTCCAGAAGGTCAGGTCTTACCTGATTTGCAATGCCAAGCATATGGTCTAGAATTTTCCCCATGGACTTTCCTGAGGCTGTAACAAATATGTGGTAGATTGGCTCTTTTATGGAACGTTAGGACATCTGTTGTGCTGCTTGAAATTTATGTACCCCTAAACCTGCAAATGAGAGAAGACTGTGATACTAGGACAACTCTAAAATTAATTGCTAATTACTTTGAAATGAGGTGTGTGGATAATAAGGATTAAAAACTGTCTTCCTCTCTGTGTTCTTGCAGGAGTTATTTGCTACATGCAGGTACCTTTGTTAATGAGTGTTATTGCATGTACGAAGAGGGAGCATGGAAAGAAACATCATGACAGCATTAAAATTGCTTTTCTTTTTATATTCTTTCAGTAAGTATAAGGATGCTTTGTATTGTCAGTACTTCCTAACAATATTCTCTTTTTAAATATAAAACAGGAAATAGCATTTCTTCAATAAAATGAAAAATTAGCTAATATATTAAGGAGATTCCATTAAAATATTTGTTTTAAATGACAATTTAGATGAGATGAAAATACCATGTTGCTATACTGCATGACTGTAAGAGCTTTACTAGAGAAAATATATGTTACCAGAATAACTTATTCTGGTGGATAATTTGTCTGTATCAGTGCACTCGGTAAGGGTATATATATATACAAAGTACTGAACAACAAAGAAAAATAAACAACTATTAATATTGAATACACTTTTTATTAACAAAGTTACAATTATATTTATAATCTATGAGAGTTTTGGCCATGGTCCTTTTCAGATTCTTAGACATTAGCATTTTCTTTTCTATGGATAAAACTTTTCTATTTCATATGAGAAAAAGCAGGATACTGTCAGACTGAAAACTTTCTAGATAAGCTTGCTAGAAGTTGCAAAGTACCTTAAGGACAAAAGAAGAAAAAGCCATATTTTTTCACAAAAATTATCTTCACAAATGAAGCTGCTTTGTGCACAGGGAACAAAAAAATGTTTGACTGTTGAAACACTGTTGCAAAGGAGCCTGATGGACAGGAAAACACAAAACTGAATGCTGATTATCCCACTGACAGGTTCTTCTAGGAGCAGTAAGTTTCACAGTAGGATATATACATTCAATAGTATATTTATGCAATAGAAATGAGAATCTTAAATTCTATAAGCCTGACCTAATTAGTTCAATTAATTCTGTCTGTTCTACAACATTCATGAAAGAAGCTTATATCCTTATTCCTGCATACTTCTCGTCTATTGCGCTTTAATCACTTGCAGCACCAAGAGCAAAGGTTAAAAGTTAAATCTCTGACTAGATTGCTTCTATCTACCATGTCAAAATATTTCCCCGCGGTGAAAATATATTTATTCCATGGTCAGAGTCACTTAAAATGAAACTCCACATTTTGTCTTATCCTTCAGGTTTGAAAAATTCAAAACAGTCTAAAATTTATTTTCGGGACGAAAGAAAACCTACGAATTTTTCCTTTGTTTAGACTGTAAATTCTGTACTGGCTTGTATTAATTAATCCCCTACATGATTTTCTTGAAATAGAAGGGCAACAGATCTTAAAACATTCAAATGGCAAGGAACCAGTAGCAAAATATGACATATCATCAGAAGAGCTGTGAATAGATAAAATAAAAAAGAAGTTTTTGGTACGAAAAACAAATTTCTCATGGTAGCAACTTTTTTTCCCTTCCCCGTGGCTGTGATGTTTGAATGCTAACTCATTTAAAAAGGCATTCAATGCAGATCATGGAATTTCAATTACCTTTGAAAATTCTGAGTCTTACTAACAGCTTTACCTTATTTCAGCAGAAACTGGAGAGGATACTTGTAGAATACAACCATTAACAAGCTAACCAGACTTATCTTGAAAAACAAATATAAAATATCAACAATTATTAAAATTTATCAGTAATCAGTAATTATCAGTTTTAAAAATATACTGTATTCAGAAAGATGCAGGAAATGGTTGAACACCTGATCAAAAGAAATATACAAGCTTCTTCACATAGTACCTAGTCTATACTGTATTTAATATTTTCATATTCCTGAGTCTGGATTCTGGTTATAAATCACCAATAAATAAATCCCATTCCACACCTTTCTATAGAGGTAAAATCATTGATAGTATAAAGCCAAGATAAATATTCTTGAACATCCCTTTGGTGTGTATGGGGGAAGTGTATGTGCTATAGCACCACAGCACTGTATACCTCAGAGACAGCAGAACACTATGGTTGTGATTATACTGCTAAATAAAGGAGGACTGGGAACTGGTCTGTGGTTCAAACTCAAAGGATAACACAATGGCTTGCACCCATACATTCTCCCAGAAGAGAGTGTACTCTATGGCAATTTTTTTTTTGAGGAGAGCTGTTTTTTATAGCTCAAAAATGATACTGACAGTGAACTGACTGTTGAATAATATGGATAAGGGATCTAGTGCAGGTAACCTCATATACTGTACCTGTGGTTAATTTGGGGCATGATGTAAAAATGGAAAACAGATTTATAATAAGATTGATCCTGGATTATGTTCAGTGCAAAAATGTAATTCAGATTCAGGTAGAGACATGACCATTATTTCTTCCTGAATATGATATTAGCTGCCACTTGAAATAAGAGATCTTGGAATAGTATGGTTTATAGGAAGAGAAATCTATCTTTTCCTGGGTGTATTCTAATTCAGTTCCTCATAAGCTCAATTGTTTATTTCTTTTATGGTCACTGAGCTCAGACAGAATTCAGCATTAATATTTGGTGCCAAATCACTTCTTAGACTAATCTATTAAAAGAATTTGACTTATATCAGTTAATATATTATCTTTAATTTCAAACTACAGGTTGTAAGTAAGATTTCTAAATGGAAACATGAACATGTTATAATATGCAACTACACGTTATTGCAAATTCTTTCATATTTTTCTGACATTGAATTCCGACTAAATATATCAGAATCTTTAAAATGGCTAATCCACTTAACATTTTAGTTTACATATTAAGTGAATTAGATACCACATAAAAAGACAAACTGACAAGATAACCAAAATTGTTTATTTTTTTTCCAAATATGATCCATGTTTTAATAGTTAACAAAAATATTTCACTGTCAAAATTATAATAGAAATTATTATTGTAAGCATTCTGAACCATTCAGATTACTTCATATTGATATTGCTTCCCTCAAATATTAAAAATATTTTCCAAATGGGGTCATTAAAAAAAAAAGAACAAATTTTCATGTTCTGAGCAACTGAAGTTGCTAAAATTGCTCGTTCAGTGCTGGCAGTCTGGAAAGAGTAAGAAGTCACACTGAAATTCTTGAGTAAATAATAAAACATTTTTTCAGGAAAAGTTTGCTGAAAATAAGATAAATGCGTTTTCCAGGTTGACTAAATTTAAATTTTAAATGAGTTTTACTCCTTTATATATAAAAACTGAAGTAATAAGCTTAGAAATATCTTGTTTTCTTGTATGGGAAAACTTGCTTGTATATTTCATAATGTAAATACTTTATAAGAAGGACAAAAATAATATTTCCAACAAAAATAGTGCAACAAATAAATCAGGATATTTAAGAATCTACTTTTCTAACTACAACAATGTCCCAAACGTTATGCAAAATGCATTATATAAAAGAACAGTGCTGATAAAATAAAAAATAGCTTAAATACCTAGCCTCATTGTGCCATAGAAAGGGTGCAATGGGATGCTTGTTTTTTTTCTAACCCACATAGGCTTTTATAAGTGTCGTTTTAAATCAGTTTTTCCTTTCTGACTTTTGCTCCTGAAACAATGTTTGTTAATCTTGTAGGCTCTTCCAATAAATTTTCTCCATGTCAGTTTCATCAAAACTCATCTCTGATTTAAGTTAATCCAGTCTTCTGAGTCTGTAGTCCTGGTATTTTTTTAATCAACTCTTAAGTGGTTATTCATAGAAGCCTTCTTTTATGCCAGGTCCAGCCCAGACAGAATTTTATTTGGAAACATTCATTAAAATATTTTCGAAGAAAATACCGTGCTATAAATGCTGTTGACCAGGTCAGTAGTAGTAGCAGGTTTCCATACTATATTTTTTCCAAAACATTGGAAAAGGATTTATGAAACGAAAATGAATGTCTGATCTCCTCCAAGACATACTGAAGCCTTTATTATCTAATTTCAAACCAAAATATTGCATCTACATTAATATCTATACTTACATACTTTAATTAGCTTAAAAAAATTAAATTGAAATTGTTTGACAATGTTCAGTAGAATTTTTCTAGAACTTCTAGTTTTTCATTGTTATTTTAACATTTAAGTTCTGGAGGAAATGTCAAAATATTAATCTTGAAATATGAAAAAAAAAGTCACTGGCTCAATTACTTTATAGTGCTTATTGCAGAGATTTTCAAACATATTGACTCTGCAGTCAACACCTTTGAAAAGACATAAATCTGTGCACATTAATGATAACTGAGCTGTGATGGATAACTATGTAAAACAGAGTCTGTCACAGTTCTCTAATCCCAAGCTCATGTCTTTATTATACTCGTCAATGAGTTTTCTTTGGGACACAAACAATGACCTTAAGATTTAAGTGAAATCGTGTGTTGTGTTAGTTGAGAGTGTCTGCAGTAATTAAAAGCTGTATGTTAGCCTAAAGCAGGCATACCGAGCCCATACCCATGGGCTGCATGCAACCTGGCACAGCCCATCCTGCAGCCGCCTCCTGCCCTGTGTCATCATGGTGACAGCTCTTCCCACTGAGAGGCCCAGATCAGCACTGGATATGTACCCATCACTCAGCAAGAAACAGAACACTGATGTGCTATTAACACTGTTTCAGCTGAAACCGAGACACAGGGAGAGTGCAGTGCAGTGCTAACTTCACTTCTTGCACCTACCACATGCACACACTTGTACTGAAACCCATGTGTATTACGCACTATATGCACTTTTACCACTCAGTGAGCAAAACACAGTGATTACTAGTAATAATATTTCAGTCTGCTTAATGTTGTCACAAAAGTAGAAAGAATTAAAAAAAAGCAAAAACTGTGGATGAAGGAAGAATACCCAATGAAACGTGGAGACAGATGAGTACTTTTTTGACGAGACAAATAATGTGGCACTATGGTTAATTTATATGGAAATTGTGTCAGTTTTCAAAGATTACAAATTAAAAATACATCATATGCAAAAACTTGCTGCCAGATTAGAAGCATATCAAGGAATATTTAGTAAAGACAAAATAGCGGAACTGAGAAAAGTCTGTCATCTCAACAATCTTTTCCAGTCCAGTCAGACTCTTTATAATAGCTAGTTGTTTGGTAGCAAATCTTATAGCAAAAAAAAAAAAAAAAAAAAAAAAAAAAAAAAAAAAAAAAAAAAAGTCATTTACTGATAGTGAGTTTATCAAGCAAAGTGTGAAAAGCATGGCAGATATAATTTATTCTGATAAAAAAAAAAATCACATTTTTCAAAAATCACTTTGTCTCACCAGACTGTAACCAGGTGAACTGAAGAGACAGGAAAATCTACTTAAAGAAATTTGGAGAGTAGAGCTGCTAGATTCTAATTATATGCTTTGGTAGTAGATGAAAGTACTGATGCTACAGATACATCTCAACATGCCATTTTTATTAGAGGTATTGGTAATGAATGTGATATCAGAGAAGGAATGGTTTCTTTTATGCCATGAAATGAGACAACTAAATCTCTTAATTTGTATGAAGCAGTAAAAAATTCATTAAATTGATTTTCCTTAACTTTTGTCAACCTATGTGGTATAGCTACTGATTGCGCCCCTGTATTAGTTGGTGTCATGGTTTTATGATTTTTGTTATCTGTATTCCACTTCAAAACATCCTGTTGTGCACATGTAGAAACACAGCCCAACGATTTGTCATGGGTTGGTCCAAACTGCACTGGAACAGGGAGGTGCTCCCGAGCACCTGAAATATATTGATGACATTACTGTGTGGGGCAATATAGCAAAGGAAGTTTTCAAGAAAGGAGAGAGAGTAATCCAAATCCTTCTGTGAGGTGGTTTTTCTATTAAGTGAAACAAAGAGAAAGGACCTGCACAGGAAATTCCGTTCCTAGGTATAAAGTGGCAAGATGTCACTTGGATGTGGTCAACAAAATTGCCACTATGTCTCTGCCCACTAGTAAGACAGAGATACAATCTTTCCTGGGCACAGTGGGCTTTTGGAGAATGCATGTTCCAAACTATAGCCTCATCGTTAGCCCCCTTTATCAGGTGACGAGAAAGAAGTATCATTTTACATGGGGCCCTGAGCATCAGCAGGCTTTTGAGCAGATTAAACAGGAGATAGCCCGTGTGGTGGCCCTGGGGCCAGTGCGGACAGGACAGGATGTTAAGAACATCCTCTACACTGCTGCTGGAGAGAAAGGTCCCACCTGGAGTCTGTGGCAAAGAGCCTCAGGAGAGACCCGAGGCCGACCCCTGGGATTCTGGAGTTGAGCATACAGGGGGTCCGAAGAGGGCTATACTCCAGCTGAGAAGGAGATCTTAGCCGTGTATGAGGGAGTTCGAGCTGCTTCCGAAGTAATTGGTACTGAAACACAGCTTCTTCTTGCCCCTCGACTGCCGGTGCTCAACTGGATGTTTAAGGGAAAGGTTCCCTCCACCCATCATGCTACTGATGCCACTTGGAGTAAGTGGATTGGATTGATTACGCAGTGAGCTCGGATGGGGAATCTCAGTCATCCAGGAATCTTAGAAGTGGTCATGGACTGGCCCAAAGGCCAGTTTGGAACATCACCAGCAGAAGAGTAATCGCATGCTAAAGAGATCCCACCATACAGTGAATTACCAGAAAATGAAAAGAAACACGCCCTGTTCCTGCCATGATCCTGATGGATCATGTTGTATTGTGGAGAAGCATCGCAGATGGAACACAAGTTGCAGAGGCCACTGAAGAAAAAGGAGAATCGAGCCAATTTGCAAAGGTAAAGGCTATCCAGCTGGCCTTAGATGTTGCTGAACGGGAGAGGTGGCCAGTGCTTTATCTTTATACTGACTCATGGATGGTGGCAAATGCCTTATGGGGGTGGTTACAGCAGCGGGAACAAAATAACTGGCGACGAAGGGGTAAACCTATTTGGGCTGCTGAACTGTGGAAAGACATTGCTGACCGAATTAAGAATATGGTTGTAAAGGTGTGTCATGTAGATGCTCATGTGCCCAGGAGTCTGGCTACTGAAGAACAACAGAATAACCATCAGGTAGATCGAGCCTCCAAAATTAAGGTGGCTCAAATAGACTTGGACTGGCAACACAAGGGTGAATTACTTCTAGCTTGGTGGGCCCATGAAACCTCAGGCCATCAAGGAAGAGATGCAACATACAAGTGGGCTAGAGACCGAGGGGTGGACTTAACTATGGACACTGTTTCACACAGCTTATTTATGACTGTGAAACATGTGCCACAATTAAACAAGCCAAGAGGATGAAACCTTTTTGGGGTGAAGGGTGATGGCAAAAGTATAAATATGGGGAGGCGTGGTAGGTTGATTATATAACCTTGCCACAAAGCTGCGATGGTAAGCATTACGTGCTCACCATGGTGGAGGCAACCACTGGGTGGCTTGAAACACACAGTACCCCATGCTACCACCAGAAATACCATAATAGGTCTCGAGAAAGAAGTCCTACGGCAACATGGCACTCCAGAAAGAACTGAGTCAGATAATGGGACTCATTTCAAAAATTCTCTTCCAAAGATCATGGCATTGAGTGGATTTATCATATCCCCTACTATGCACCAACTTCTGGTAAAATTGAACGATACAATGGATTGTTAAAAACTATGTTGAAAGCAGTGAGTGGCGGAACATTTAAGCATTGGGAGAAACATTTTGCAGAAGCCACCTGGTTGGTCAACACTCGAGGATCTATCAGTCGTGATGGTCCTGCCCTATCCAGCTCACTATAAACTGTAGAGGGAGGTAAGGTCCTTGTAGTACATGTAAAAAGCATGCTGGGAAAAGCAGTTTGGGTCTTTCCAGCTTCTGGAAAGGGCAAATCTCTCCGTGGCACTGTTTTTCTCAGGGACCTGGGTCCACTTGGTGGGTGATGAAGAAGTAGGGGGATGTTCAGCATGTACCACAAGGGAATTTGATGTTGGGGGAGCACAGTACATAGTTCCATGTGTATATAGTATATATATGTGTGTGTATGTGTGTGTTTTAATGCATGTTAATTATTGTTTGTTTGTATATATATAATAAGCATGATGTAGCGATGTGGAATAATGGGTGGAATGTCATGGTTTTATGATTTTTGGTTATCGGTATTCCACATCATAACATCATGTGGTGCACTGGGAGTTATAGAGTTAATGCTCCAGTTCTGTGGATCATCAATAGTTCCAGGTATAACTGTCTCAGAAGAGAAGAAGAGCTACATACCCTGGAGGACTTTACGTTTCTGTTTTCCGTTCAGAGGGAAGATAAAAATTGTCTGCAAATCATGAGACACCTCTTTTTTCCTTTCCTGCTCATCTCGGCAGCATGTGTAGATAGCTCTCTTGCCTTCAGCATTAGAATAAGGCCTTCTGTTTTTGGACTCTCTCTCATTTTATTTGATTTATTAGCTTCAATTACAATTTTATTGTATTATATTGTGTTAACTTTCATTCTCATATCTTTTTTAGTAAATTAGCTTTCCTCCTCAGATCGATGCTGCTGTTCTGTTTTTAGCCCCATCTCCCATCTCCCTACCCTTTCCCCTTTTCCCCTTTCCCATTTCCCAGGGCATGGGTCCGTGGGTCTCCTCATGCCATTAGTCATGGAACCAGGCTGAATGGGCCTGTAAAGCAGTGACAGTTGGTAAAAAAGAGGGACTTCTATGATTAGCAGAAGATGATACAATTGCTGCCAGCAACTTGTTTTTGATGAAATGTAACTGTTTTGTACATCAAGAAAATTTATGTGCAGAAGTTTTAAAAAATGGATAATGTCATGCAAATTATCATCAAATTTGTGAATTTCACAAAATCCAAGGAATTGAATAATTGTCAATTCCAGGAGTTCCTTAAAAGTATGGATGTGGAATATGGGCATATTATTTACTTTTTTGAAGTAATGTGGTAATTTTAGTAAAATGCTAAAAATATTTGAAATTAAATAAAGTCGTTTATGGAATCAAAAGAAAAATTTGTGCCAGAATATGAAGATTACAGAATTATCTTCTTTTTTTTTTTTTTTTTTTTTTTTTGTGGATTTGACTACTCATTTAAATGAGTTAAATATGTATCTTCAAAGTGAAAATCAAATTATCTCTGCTATGTTTCAAACTATAACAATTTTTAAAATAAATCACATTATGGCAAGCTCAAGTTATGGCAAATAATTTCATTCATCTCGATGTGCTGACTAATCACAATCCTGTGAATAGTGAAAAATATGCAGCCTTGCTTTCCATTCCAGTAAAAGAATTATAGAATGTTAGCACTGCTCAGCAATAAGTTAAACATCATTGTGTTATTAGCTTTGTTCTTCTCCTGAAGTCAAAGCATAGCAAAATTCCAGAAACTATGAAGGAAATTGACTGTCCCTGTTGAAATCAGGACACTGCTAGATTTTGCAATAGCAAGGCTAAATAAAAATCAAATTAATTCCTACAAATTCTGAAAGCATTGATTAATTAAAGAGCTGTAGTATTCCTTATAAATATTGTTCCTCTGTCAAAGCAAAATAATTTCAGAGGAATTCAGCTTGAAAAAATTTGCCAGGCCAGGGACATCTTGCTACCCTGTAGTGAATGTACTATTGTGATATATCTTGATATGTTGTTATAAACTAAGTTGTTGTATATTCTCACTGAGAAGTGAAAAACATCTAAGTCAAAACTTTCTTTACAAATAACATTCTAGATTCTGTCCCTATGCCCCTTATTTTACTCAGAGTACTTTCATATTCTGCGTATTTTAAAATACATCTACTATTTTTTCAGGAAAATCTTCCCACAGAAGATTGCAAATAGACTGTGATCATTTATTTTTCATATCACATTCATATGTTTTAGCTTCTATGTAGTTATTTAACTTCAGGGTTATTGTTTTTGGATGTGAGTGAGAGTAAAATGGCTAACTCATGTCAAGAAACAGTTTGTTATGCTGTTTAATAACTACATCCAGTTCCAAATATCACCAAAAAGTTATCAGAAAACAAGCTCCCTGAACAAAAATTCAGTGGTGCATTACACCTTTGATTAGATGCATTTATTTCTGAAAGGGTAAGTATTCTTAGTAGGCATATTTTATTGTTATTATTCTGAGTCAAAATCTATGCATCCATAACCTAATAACTCCATCTGAATTGTCGAATCTTACCTTGCCTACTTTTGTCTTCAGGTGAAACAAAGCAGTATTATCATCATTTTCTATAATATTCAGCTATATTTTTTTGATGGTGTTCTCCCTTCTTGCTCTTCTCTTTCCAGCCAGCCCATTTCACCATCAGCCTTTCTCAGACAAGAGATGAACACAATACTGCTTGCTTTCTGGCCTAGGCAAGCTTATGGAAAAAATGGCACCTTGCTCAGCAGCTGAGGATGTACTGAGTCTACCTAACTGCAGTGCTGAACTGGTTTAAATAAGATTTTGGAGGAACTAACATATAGATCAAAAGCACAATAAGTATCCAATATGACTATGAATGAATCATCTTACCCCATAGCCAAAGAGCCCTTCGAGCTCTTCTGTATGGCAGTGGGCTGCATGACAGGATCTCCCTTTCAGTAGGGATGCTTCTTGAAGTTACACCTGCTGCAGTGTTTCCTTACACCTGCTGGTGTTTTTCCCTGTGCCTTGATATCAAGAGACTCCTTGCTGATTCTGATCCTCAGTAAATTACTTATAATTTGTTACGTTTTTTTAGCATTGCTAAGTTTATATCTTTGGTTGTGCACATATAATTCTTATAATAAGCTATAATAAGTCCAATAAGCTATTGACCAAGTCTGGGACAAGGAGTGCATTCAGCCAAATCTAGGCTCCCTACCTCTGTGGTTCAAATAGTTTAGAAAGTAAGGGGTTCCACTCTGAACCTTATGATGCAACAGGAGAGTCTTCTCAACATTTAGGCAAAAACTGTTGCCCAAGACTGGAACTAAGCTGGAATCTAGCTGTATCTAGACTCCTCTCAGGAGATTAAAAAGCAAGGTTGTCCACTGTGAACCTTGTGACTCAATGGGAGAGACTTCTGGATGAGTGTTTAACTCTGTCCTCTGTAGAGTAAATCATCATGTGTACTTTGCCGTCTCAAATCCTATGTCACTGACTTGTTTACACTTAAGCTTTGTTAAATCTCTGTATTAGATCAATAAATATATTGCTGGTTCTCTCTAATGAGTGAAGTATACTGCTTCCATCCATAACAGATTTAGTACTGGATATTGTACCTGCATTACTGAATGCCTTTTTCTTTAGTAGTTCTTTGTCTTTTGCAATGAGTAACATAGGAGTATTACTATCAGGACTTAATCTGATGCATGCTGTTCATCTACATTTTCAGCAAACAACATCAATAAGATACGCTTTCTAAAAAGCTATCAGACTGGATGATCTGTTTCTCTGCTGACATTAATTACTTTTATCAGTTGTGAAGGAAGATTTACTTGCTAGTTCTACTGGACTCTTGTTTAAATATAGTTCCTGATTTGCCAATGAACAAATATAGAAAAGATATCCACTGGTGTTTTATTGAGACAAGAAATTTACATCCTTATATTTTACAGCTCCATAAGACAATCTTATAAGCAACTAAAACATTACAGATAGTAATAAAGCAGTAACTTAAATTTTACTTTAAAAATATGTTGGCATTATGTACTACAAGGTTACAAGATGAAAACAATTTGTACAATTATTTTAATATTGAGTGAAAATAGATTAAAGCTTTCAGTTTTAAAGATAAACACAACAAACTAAACTCATTTATTCCCAGGCCTCTTTACAAGGTATATAATTTAATTTCAACTAAGTATGGAATCCGCGTATGTTCTGAATTATTTATGAAGGGAAACTGAAAATTTGTTCCAGCAGTCAATAGAGTTGGGAGTGACAGCATTCTATTAAATTATTAGTGATGCTGCTTTTGAAATACTAAGCTTGGTATTTTTTTCCAAAGTCTTTGCCACTGAAGAGATTTAGAGCAACTGGTAATGTGGTGGACTTCATACAGTAACAAATCCCTTGTTCGTAAGAATAATTTACATTTGCATCATTCAGATGTGTTAATCCTTAATCTATCCTTTGGCCACTTTCTCTAAATCAATTCTAAGTAAAATAATACCCACAAGTATACTAGACTCCTTCAGTGTCCCAAATATTTATTTTTAGCACAAAATAACTCATCACATTCCCAATAAAGAAAACCCTTGGACTTGGATCAACAAAATCCATCATGCAAAGACGGATCTTTTCTCTAGTACCAATACTGTTAAATGTAAGAAAGTTTAAAAACTCCTTTATGTGAAAGAACAGCTGAAGTTCATCAAGCTCTGCCTGGGGATGGATGAGGAGCCAAGTGAGTGTTTATGATTCAAGGAAGAACAGAGAACAAACGTCTACTACAGGCCACCTGACCAGGAAGGCAAATGAGACCCACTACAGATAAAGAATAACCTCACATTTTCTCACCCTGATAATCATGGAGTACTTTTATTATCCTGTTATTTTTTGGAGGGACAATTCAGAGGCTGAAGTCTCCAGCCTTCAGAGACTAGACAAATGTGCTGAAAGGAACCTCATGAAGTTCATCAAGGAGAAGGGTGAAGAGCTGCACCTGAGGAAAAACAACCCCAAGTATCACTACATGCTGGGGGACACCCAACTGAAAAGAAGCCTGGTAGAAAATGACCTTGGAGTCCTGGTGAATGCAAAGGATCACTAAGATGATGGTCTAGAACATCTCACCTATGAGGAAAGACTGAGAGAGCTGGAACCATACAGAAGAGAGAAGAGAAGGCTCAGGGGAGAGTTTGTCTTTGAGGAGCAGAAAACTGAACAAAACACTCCAGAAGTGATCTTAATAGTAAAAATGGTACAGGAAAAATCACTTTCTTCAGATGTCAGGTTGCACTCTCCTTGATACAGTCCAGGAGGCAGATGGCTTTCCTTACTGACAAGAGATCGGTTCTGGAAAATGTTAAATCCACCAGTACCCCCAGGTCCATCTCTGCAAAACTTCTAGACTTGCCCTCCCTGCATAGTTGGACAATGTCTGTCTATCCCTACTGGGTATTTAATCTCCAGCTCTTATAGTTCCTTTTTGCTTCTCAGCTCAGTCAGCCATGCCATATCTACCATTCTAGTACTCTTAAAGCAGAAATTGACTGGTCTTATCCTTTGAGGAGGTTTTCTTTGGCAACGAAATGGCTTTCCTGGGTCCTTCTGCTCTCAAAGGAAGTACCCCAGAATATCCTGCTGAGCAGATTTTAGAAAAGCAGATTCACTCTATTGTGATTCTATCCATTTTCTTGCTCACTTCTTTACTCACTTTTAACTCCATAATCTTGCAGTCACTGCAGGAAAAGTTGCCCTTTACATCTGCAGTAGATAATTCAGTATTTGTGAATAATTGTCTTCCTCGTATTAATATTTACTAGAGGCATGCAGTAGGTTATTATCATGTGATAAAAAACAACAATTTTTTTTTTTATTTTATGACATTTGTATGACAGGTATTTTTTGTCAGACTTTTGTTTATTTTAGAACTTACGTAACTACATAAGTATAGGGAGGTGATACATTCTGATGCGGCAAATAATTTTGTATTAAACATTAATGTCAGTTGGAGATAGGATTTTACAGCATTTTGTAATTTTCTGAAAAGATCCTTACAAGATTAAAAGAGCGATATATCTAAGCATTTGAAAAGAAGCATGATGGGATTTGGCTCAAAGTTAAGGCATCAAAATTAAATGTGTACATGTACATATGGCTTGCAAATACTTTTTCTATTTATTAAAGATTTAAGACTCACTTCAGGCACTTAAACACAGGTGTTTATGACTAGTCAATATGCAGAAGTTTATTACACTTGGTCTCAAGCTACCTTTTCAAAAGGTTGGATTGTACCTAGTAGGTCTGCTGGAAATCCCTGAGTAGCATTATGACGCAAATGATGGGTAACTGAAACAAGCTCAGACTGAACACAGGCAATAGATACTAGAAAGTCATTCAGCTCATCTTAAAGTACATATCTTGCACTTAATTCATTTGCGCATACGTAAATATATGGTGTGTTTCTATACCAAATTTTGAGTTTGGATCAAGAGCCTACATTTAAAGCAAACCTCTCAATTGTCCCACTTACATTTGAAGCGTACAAGCAAATGCAAAAGATAATCAAATCCTCCAGTGATCTGTGTTTAATGTGGACATCAGATCCTCAGAATAATATTTTTTACTTTAGCAAATGCTATATAGTGCAAACTTCACTTTCAAATGAAAAATTGTTTGATGATTCTTATTAATGATATACAAGTGTATGGGACAAAGTTCTACAAAATCAGGTGCCTTATTAGACAATGCATCAGATTTTACTGTCTTTTATTTATTTATTGCCAAAAAATTCCAACAGTTCATGAAAACAA
Organism: Numida meleagris; assembly: GCF_002078875.1. NCBI lineage: Eukaryota > Metazoa > Chordata > Aves > Galliformes > Numididae > Numida > Numida meleagris. The sequence continues at coordinate 146,048,138 of NC_034409.1, forward strand.
ATTGTCAGTCTCTTGGTTGTAGAAACTCTAGTAATGGTATTAGAGAAAAACAACCTTTAACAACCATATGATAAGACCATTGAACAGTTTTAAATATTAACATTAAATAGTACACCTTCTCAGCAAGGATCTTGTTAATAGTTTCTTTTTTCTTTTCTGAATCCACTCTTCAGAAATCACTGTGTAGAATAGTGTCATGGTTTTGTGATTTTCAGTTATTGGTGTTCCACATCATAACATCATGTAGTGAATGTACCCGGTTCTCAGAAGAGAAGGACAACTACATTCCCCACGGCACTATGCTCCTCTGTTACCATTTTCCAGCTGGAGGGAAAAGATAAAAGCTCGCAGTATAAAAACTTGCAGATCACGAGACCTCGCCCCTTTTCCGCCCGTCTCTCGTCTTGGCAGCACCTCGCTCTCCAGCCGTCTTATCGTTGGTAGTAGAGTAAGGCCTACCTTGATGTTTGGACATTCTCTCTCTCTGTATTGGATTTATCAGCTTAAATTGTAATTATATTGTATTATAGTGTGTTGTTTTGCATTCCGATATTTTATTTAGTAAATTAGTTTGTTTCTCCTCAGATTGTTGCTGCTGTTCTTTGCTCTCAGGGCCATCTCCTTACCCTTTTTCCCTTTTCCCTTTTCCCGGGGCGTGGACCCATGGATCCCCCGTCTCCTTCGTCACGGAACCGGGCCAAACGCCCGTAAACCTTTGACAAATAGATAAATCATTTCTAACATGGAGATCATCTACAATTAATTTAGATTTGCCACCATGTAGATTTCACAGAGTGTTTGATCATCTATGTATTTACTGGTATGGCTGGATCTGAGGCCTTCTCATCTTTCTTTGTTTTCCTTTTTTTTTTTTCTCCCTTATATCATGGATGTGAAGACTGTTGCAGGTGCCATTAAAGTGACAATATTTTCCTACAGAATAACATATGCACAAAATGGTTAGTATTAATTGGGAAACAAATTGAACACTGGAAATAGTTCATAGATGTTGCTACTAAATCACCTGTACCATTTCAGGAGTATGTGCACTGACATCCTTATTAGTTTGAAGAACACTGAGGCACTACAGTATCTTTCAGAGCCTTGCACCTTGTGGAATTAGGTAATGTTTCCTTTATTACTCGGGAACCCCAGACCTCATCACTCTAAAATTCGATCATTGTCAAAGAAAAACAATATAAATAGCTTTTTATTTTTTTAGTTTTCATTCTAGGGAATTCATTGGATAGAGAGAATCTCATATTTTAGTGGGTGAATTGACTATTTTGTCTCAGTCAAAGGAGGTTAATCTAGTAGAATTAAATGTCTGTTTAGTCAGAACATCAAAGTATGATAAAGACAAACTTACCAAGAATTCATCTAGTCTATTTTCTGTATTCTGCAGCGTTCATATGCTTCATTTCATGGTCATAGAGTTTATAAAAGGAAAGAGAAAAGCTGATTCTTGCCCATGCTCTTAAAACCATTGTTTGTTTTGCAGATGTGCATAATATACCTTCAAATTAAAGAAGCTCCTTTGAAACTCATCTACTGTATCCTTTTCATGGCTGAGATGACAAGAACTATGCAAATGTGCACAGACATTGAGTTTACACTGTGGCATAATATTTTGGTTTATGTTTCTTCATTCTTAACAAATAAATTTTTACACTTCAATTGTTTTGATTTGACTTCTGCCAAGCACTGAGCTGATGCTTTCATAAAAATGCCTGTCTTGCTTCTGATGTAACGGTCATCTCCAAGCACAGATTTTTAATACATAAAGTTGAAACAGTCCATGCGTGCAACATTTTACATTAATATGCAGTCAGCTTCTTCTTCCATTTTATTACCTTGTGAGTCTCAAGGTAATAAACAATTTGCCCTATCCTTACATCTTTGAATAAGATTTTATATAAAGAAGCTCAGATTTTCCACTCTTCACTCATTTTTGCAGATGTTACATATATATATTCATATATATTAAAACAGTTTTGTTTATATATATATACACAAATAAATATGTATATAAAGCAAACATTTATATAAACAAATATATTAAATAAAAAAATATTGTTGCTTATAGGAAGACACATGAGGAGTGGCTGAAGTCCCTTTTTTTGTTCAACCTAGAGGAGACTGAGGAGAAACCTAATTGCAGCTTATGGCTTCCTCAAAACAGGGAGCAAAGAGGCAGGTACCGTTTTCCTCTCTGGAGACCAGCAATAGAACCTCAGAGAATGGCAAGGAGCTGAGACAGGAGAGGTTCAGGCTGAATATCAGAAAAAGTTTCTTCACTGAGAGGGTGGTCTGGCACTGGAACAGGCTCCCCAGGAAAGCAATTGTGGTACTGGGCTTGCTGGAGCTCAAGACAAAGCCCTCAGACATATGGTCTGATTTTCGGGTGGTCCTGTGTGGAGCCAAGAGTTGGACTTGATGATCCTTATGAGTCCCTTCCAACTTAGAATATTCTATGATTCTATTTGCTTTATATATATATACATAAATACATATTTATATACTTTAATATATATATAAACAAAGTTGTTTTAATAAACACATGAATGTTTTAAAATTTCCTTGGAGCTCTGTAGATGACTTATTTTCACCATGACAACTAACTTTTAACTCGTACCTTCTGCTTTCTGTCTTTCCACCAACTGTTTTATCTACATAATGAAGTGTCATACATGTCCCATTCCCCCACAGCCTTCATTCCCATCTGGCAGTAATGAAACTATCTCTATGACTGTAATCATCATATCATGTGAGAGCATAATGCTGCTGCCAAGTGCAGTCTTATTCTTGCATGAGATTCAGGAATAGGTGACTCAGTGCCCTATATTGTGCCACCACACTCGTCTGGTACCTCACCATACAGACATCCCAGCATGATTCAGTGTGCCTCAGGGAGAGTGTTCTATTGTATAGTATGGGTTTATCTCAAAATATTTTCAGTGACTTTAGAAGCCCTTTGCTAATGACTGTTATCTCAATAAAATTTTATCTTTTGAATGTAATCAAGTCCACATATAAAATTTGCTGTATAGTTTATATAATAAGTCAATTTTTCAAAATAAAGTTTTTCTTGTGAGAAATTTCTTAATTTAAATGATTTAGGAAGTTTAGCATAGTCAAAACAAAATTAGATACTTCAATATAATATTGTATACCTAAGGCAATGCACTGAAATTTAGTTTAGTTTACTGGTACATATGTACAGTTTTTTGTGCTAATGTTACTACCTTTTGGCACAGATGAAATAACAGATGCAGTTGTTTTTCTTTCTTCACTTGCAAATAAGCTCACAATCAACAGTAACACAGAACCAGCGTGGTATTTTTCTGTTACAGTCATTTTAAAGAGATTGCTTACTCCATGAACAAGGACAACATCAGAAAATTTAGTAACAGGCTGTAACACATATATAAATTATTATTTATCTCTAAGTGTATTTATTTTTAATTACTACTCTGTTTTTCCAATCACACCTTTCCTGTAGATGACAATACATGCTGTGTATACCATTTGAAAATAAAACAATTTTTGAATCATCAGAATGCAAAAATAAAAAGCCTCAGCAAATATATTCAGGTGTGAAAGACATTTTCATGATTTTATAACTCTAAAGTAGGTAGTTCATATTTTCCTATTATTTATTAAAAAAAAAAGCACCATCTTTAATTTGAAAATGAGCATAGAAAAATTTACCTCAAAGATTTAGTGATCTTTTCTGAAAAGATATATGTAACAGCTAACATTGCTTAGAAGTCTGTATTAAGGGCTGTACTTCTTATCATAATATTATGAGCACCAGTTCTATATTTATTGGCTGTACATATCGTGATCTATTTTTTTCTAAAACATGTTTGAACTCTTTGCCTAGATGAAACAAGCACTTGAAAGTTGTACATATGTTGTGGTTTAGTCTGGAAGGCACCACACAGCCACTTGCTCACTTCCCCACTCCCCAGTTGGGATGAAGGAAAGAATTAGAAACAAAATAGAACTCATGGGTTGAGATAAAAACTATTTACTAAGACAGAAAAGGAAAATAGAAACAAAAGTGTAATGTGTGTGTGTGTGTGTCTACACAATATAATTACTTGCTGCCTGCTGACTAATGCCCAGCCAATCCCTGAGAAGCAGCCAGCCTCAAGCTGACTCCCCATGGCTTTCTGCTCTTCTATATCATGTCACACAGTACAAAATAACCCCTAGCCTCATTCAGGCCAGTTGTCCTGGCTTCATCCCATCCCCTGCTGCTGTACCATAAAAGCCTGCTCTGGCCATTGGTGTGCACCCTTCACTCAGCAGCAAGCAAAACATTGGTGTGCTATTAGTACTGTCTCAGCTGAAACCAAGGCAACACACTAGGTAATAGTGGTCTTATTAATGTCTCATGAATTCCAAAGAAATGTAGTGCTATGGAAACAGGATTTATTATATTCCTTCATTTGTTAGTCTAGAATGTCCCTTTCTCCAGGTTTCCTATTCATCTTTACCTAGTTGGAGAATTCCCTGTTCTGTCACCTTTTATCTTCTTATACAGATATATTCACTGTGAAATTATTGACATCAGAACACTTACCATTTAGTACTTTCTTATCTTTATCTGAAGCCAGGTTTTAGATAAAATATTAATTCTATGTCAGTGCTAATTTGACTTAGAAGATAATTTGGTCTCCATTATTCTCATTGCTTAGTATTTAGTAATATGGAGGACAGCAGACAATTGACTTCCAAATATACAGAGTAATGTGCTAGAATTTAGTAAAGAATTCATCTGTATGAACTGCTTTCTTAAGGAGTTCTCCCACTTCTCTCACAACCTACAATTCTGAAATAGGAATTTTTGTTTATTGTAACAACATTCTATGAGAAAGATCTCTTCTACATCACTTATGTAGAGGTGAACTTCTCCCTCAGAAAATGACTTTGACAATTTTGGATCTAGTATTTGACCTGCAGACTCCCCTGCACTATGTTTGCCCTCTGTCTAAAATTTGGGAATGTGCTAATGATTATATAGTGTAGATGGTTTGTACCAGTGTCTACATTCTTCTCTTTATTCTGTTTTATTTTCTAGTACAGATGTAGCCTAAGCACTACAGATGGCTAAGCACTACATGCTAACTGTTCAAAATTCCTTTATTTGTCTGTCCACGTGCAGTTTGTACACGTGCAGTTTGTGTAGTCAGGGTCCTAGGCTCCTGCTTGAGCTCTGTCATGACTCAAACAGAAAAAGTACCTCAGCATTTTCTAGATTGTCCAAATGACAGTATTAATTAGGCTTGCTCTGAATTATGGCAATGTACTTAGCCTATGACTGTATTAGCAACTAGTATGGTGAAATAGGTATAAATCTGAAGAATAAAACTGTCAGTGCTGAGTACCTAATGTCCAAACTACAGAATTCAAATACTTCATTTTGGTCCCATAAACTGAATGTATATTAGCAACTGAATCAGATTACATATCGTTCTGGAATGTATTTTCTTGTTTCATTTCTGAAAAATAACTCATTTCTCTGATATGTGCATTAAATTGAGGCATTTGGAAGATTTGCTTCAAAATAATCTTGGTGGGAAATAAAACTCTAATGTAGATATACACACAGTAGATTGAAGTGAGTTCAGTGCACAGCAACAGCACTGATCATCAGTGAAAAACAAAGATTAAATACTGCTGTATGACCCTTGGCATTATAAAAATATCTTGGATATAGGAATGGCTTGATTCTACCCCCTCATTATTTGTTACCATCCTCCAAGAAAAGTCCTTCGCAGTTTAAAGATTGGAACTGTGCACTACAAAACTATCTTCTCCCTTTTTCTTTACTGAAAAATTGTAGAGATTCAAATATAAGAATAATAGGATCAAAATTAGAGCAAGAGATCAGACATAGTGATGTATATTACAAGCAATTAAGGCACAGCTAATTGGAAAGGTTTTGAGTCTTCCTTTAAGGTGCATTTCTCTTTTTCAGTCAATACTTGAGCTTCTTGGGCATCACATGTGGAAGGTGAGCATGAATTTGGGCAAAATGTTACTTTGTATGGTGTGCGTGACTGTGTGTGTAGGGTAAATAGGCTGGAGTCCCATTAGGTGTTTAATATCTGTGCTCAGTACTGAGCTGAGTACCTATTTGAGCATCCTCGGGTACAGAATGATGAAATCTCTTACCTCTAAATACTATCTGAACTCTAAATTTTTTGCGAAAACATACAGAGATGTTCTCTGCCTAGATAAAGTTTAGAATCAAACAGAATATAATAGTATGAAATAAAAATAAAGATGATGGAAAGTCATAGAATCATATAATCATTAAGGTGTGAAAAGACTACTAAGATCATCTAGTCCAACTATCATCCCATCATGATCGTGCCTATTAAACCATGTCTCTCAGTGCCGCATCAACACATTTATTGAAAATCTGCAAGGATGGTAACTCCACCACTTCCCTGGGCAGCCTGTTCCAGTGTCTTATCAAGTTCTTTGCTCACCTCTCAGAATTGTCAGCTCTCACACTCTGGAGTCATCCATAACTTCAGTGTCACAAAGTAGATTTTTTTCTTGCAGTCTGAACAGTTTTTCTTGTACTGTGAAGTCCTGCATCCTCTATGAAAGAAAACAAGTAGCTCTATAATGATTTCTAGAATATCCTGCCATCTGTGTTGTCCATCCTTTTGTGATCATAGGGTCATAAATTTATATTTCAGGATTCAGCTCTATGCCATAAATGTTATACAAACTATTCTATGCTAAGAAATAAATCTAGCAACAAACAACTTCATATGCTGGTTAGTTTGTGTTTATTTCACTAAATACACAAATCTATGGAAATAATAAGAATAGAAAAAAGTATTCATAAAATTAGGGAATTCTATTTTTATCACATTTTTATCTTACTTTCAAGTCTGCCAGCAAGATGGATCTTCCGTAAATACTCATTGCTAGTGCTCACAAAGCAGATGATGATACTTATTGTTATTTAGGATTCAAGAATATCTGTATTTCTCTATAGTACACAGTTGCCAACAACATTTTGAAAACTCACTTTTATTTTTGTAGAATGGAGTTCATCTGCTCAGTAACAGAGAAACTTGTTTTGAGAATATATTAGTTCTAATTTGGAAGTCTAATTATAAATGCTGCTGGGAAGGTCATATCTCAAAAATAATGATGTTAAATCTCTCCTGGTAGGAAAGGTCTTACGGTTTGAGAATCTCTTTCCTTCTACTTAACCGATTTGTAATTCCTTGCCATCATTATAAATACATAAGCATTGCCTCGTAACATGATAAAATATTAAATTTTTTTTGAATCAACAGTTTTCTGTTACTTTCCTTCAGATCTAAAACATAAAGTTGAGGAATGTCAGATTCTTACCTCTGAGAGGCTTAAACAAACAAAAAAGAGATAGAAGACCATAAGCTTGGTGGGCTGATATTATAAAAAACTTCTGATGTCTTCAGACTGAAATTAAACACTTTCTTCAGAACATTACTTACTAGAAGGATAATGTAAACCTGGATGTAAAATTCTTCACCTTGATTTATTGCTTGAAGTTTCACATTTTATTTTTCAATTCCCTCATTTAACCAAAAAAGTGCTAATCATATAGAACAGTTACAAAGCTACCTTTGTATAGAACTCAGCTTTTTTATCTAGTGAAAAACTGGAAAACTTTTTATATTGCCTTATTATGAATTCAGAAGGGGAAAAAAAAGAATCATCTTCTGTTTAAATATTCAGACTATTTTGATAAAAATTATTATTAAAATAAGAAATGTAATTAAAATAATTTGTTATCTCAACTTTCTTCCCAAGAAATATGACTATAGTAAGCTGCAAAATCTGGAAAATGCTGGATACCTTTTATTCAGTCTGCAGTCTGAAGATGCTTACAGGTATCTCAGTATTTTAAAAATATAGTAAAAATGTGGTCATCTTTTTTATTATGATATAGCTGTGGAAAAGAAAAGCAGATTGAAGACTTTAAAATTAAGGAGTTCTTGAATATTCATTTATTAGTTTAGGTTTCTAGAGCAAATCAAAATCCTCAGCCATCTTCACAGGCACTAACTTAATGCAGCTAAAATGTGAATCTATTTTCAGGAGTGTTCAGGAATGTTGTCTTTGTAGTCTTCATTAGCATAGATTAATATGTTTTGCATGCAATTTTGTGTATTCTCATGACTCAATCCTTTGTTTCGTTTCTGGAAGGATTAAAGGATACCAAATGCCATTTTGTATATAGAGATGAGTAGCCATTTTTATCTCCAGAGCACTGAGCAGTCAGTCACGAGAAGAAAAAGTTGTGCATCGATACATGTGAAGATGCTCCCAGGTCTCTAGAAGAGAAAGGAACTAATGGAAGGAATAACAATTTCACTAAAGACATAACTGCAGCTCTTGTGCAAAGCGCAGGGAGGGTGATAACATATTTTTATTTACTTCTCTGTAATTTATGTATTTATGTATTTATAGGTTCTAGATTAAATTCCTCCCATGTTCACAGCCTAAATTAGGGAGAGATTCTTGCATTTTAGTTCTTATTCTTGCCCCTTTTGGTGACATAGTTTATATATTTTCTGACTCTTCATGATGCTCAAAGGTCTTTTCTCCTCCACTACAAAGAAAGCTTCATGTATGTAGACTGAGAGGCAAGCAATTCTTGATTCTGCCTGCAAAGCATAAAGCACACTTTGAGCACTATAAAAGTAAATCTACTCTCTCTCCATCGTCCTGGTAGACATCTGGAAAAAATTTACATTAAGTAATAGCAAGCCTTGACTGAGATTCTGAGTGCCTTTGGTTCATGATCAACTTCAAGGCAAGGAGATAGTTATCTTAAATTCTTGTTGCAAACAGCCACCATCTTTCAAAAATGAGTCATCTCCAATAACATTTAATTTGCAGAAAAAAGAAATATCCTTTATTTCTCTTTAAAATATTTGTTGAATTTGTGAATTTAAATATACATTTTAATCAATCTGCTATTTTTATACGACGGTGAGTTCTAGATAAGTGAAATACTATCCCTGTTATGTTACATTTTATTTCTTCTCTTCTGGACACACCATAGATGATCAAATTCATACAGTAATGTCCTGAAAACATGTTTTGCAGAATAGCCTTTCTGGATAAATTAAAGCTTGATTAGAAACCTGAAAATCCTTAGTGGCAAAATTCTGCTGCCAATGTAACTTAATTTTAATAGAAGCTAATGTGGGCTTTGAATAACATACGTATTTCAGCTTAGAAAGCACGTTGACATTGTTCGTGACATTGTGAAATCATTATCCATGTGTGTGTTAAGTTCTAAATCAAAAGAAAATGAAGCAAGAAAATAAAAACTTTTTACACTCAAGATCTACACTGCATGAGTCTGTGAACTGAGGATGGTATGGTGAGTAGAATTTTCTAATATCTTTATCTTAAAAAGACTATGCAACATAAAAATATGGTGTCAAAAATAGATGGGATTAAAATGAGCATATTTTTATTCTCTGAGTGTTTTTCTCAATAAAACACAATATTTGGTGAGAATCAGGAATGTTAAAGATATGTGACAAAGTGAATAATTGAAGAAAAGTGTAGAAGATATCTAAAAGATCTTGATGGATAAGGTACAATTCCCACTGTATGCTTCTCTGATCCATTTGCTGATATGCTTAAGAAAATAAGAATAAAATAGTCTTCCTCCACAGTTATTTTACTGTTGTTTTTTTTTGTTAATTTGTTATAGTTTCTATGCCTTGACGTGAGATATGGCCCAGCTCTAGTTTATAAATCTACCATCTGAGATAGAAATAGTTTTAAGAATAGCATGATGTTCCGTTTCATTTTGTCTAAGATGAACAACAGAAATCACAGAATCACAGAAATTGTTTCCCAAATATTTGTTGAAATGTAGGCCATGTGAAGATTTTTGTGCTCTTTTGCAATCAAAATGTTGTTCTCTGATGTATATTAGTGCATCTGTGTCACTCCAAAAGTAATGCCTCCTATTTATTTCCATGGAAACTACAACAGATACAAAGAGCACAATAACACTATTTGGTAGAAAATGTTCTTAGCTACAAAACACTATTTTGCAACATTGTCACCATGATTAACAATGCATTTTCACCAGCAATGGACAAGAGCCTACATGCCAATCTTGTAAAAAATCTGCAAAATCTCCACTCCTGAAACACATAACCTACTGTCTAATTGTGCTAACATCCATGGTTTTGTCTGCATAAATGTTCAGCAAGTGTTGATGAACATCAATGGGTGCAACTTTTTTCACATGGAGGAATTCAGTTACTATCATACCAGCACTATGCACCTCTAACTTTGTGGGCCAACATAATAAAATAGGAGACATTACTTTTGGAGCAGATCTCGTGTTTGTGGGAGTCAGAAAACGTCAGTTAGAAAAGAGTGCCAGTTAAGGCAAGATCAGAATTAATTACGATATAAATGGATTAAATGAATATTTTAGAGTAGACAGTGGGAATAAGGAAGAAAAATAACTGATGTTGCTTCCCACTGTGCACACAGAATCTGAAGACCATATAACCATTAATTTCCTACTAAACATACCGTAGCTTGTAAAAGTAGCAAATTTTATAAACTTGTCTTGCCTAAGGAATCATTCTCATTATCTTTCAAAGTACAGTTGTATGTTTTTAGTTCCCTGTGTGAAGTTTCAGGCAGAATCAAAGTCCTGAAGTACAAGACTTCATATCATGGCACCCTGTGTAGTGGTCAGTTTATTATTTTGTTGTGTTCTTTGATACTGTTCCTAGTTAGTACTGCCAAACTGTTCGCACATCATTTGCCCCAGAAATTCAATCACGGGAGAAAAGGGGAAAGGTGTTTCCCTTTGAACTACATTTCATAGGTTAAATACTTACAGAGCTGATAGGTAGAACATTGATTTTTCCTTTGTGTGTCTTATTTTTTTTTTTTCTGTTACTTGAGGTCAGTTAAGAGGTCATGAATTATCTGTGGCAGCTTTTGTCTGTTAAGGAAAAGAACAGGTTTCCCGGGGCTTTAGCAGCTGTTTCAGAATTTCCTACAAAAACACAGTGTTTTTCAAAGTGAGCATCTAATCTTCATGAAAAAAGAACACCAGAAAATAAGCAAGAAGTATAATCGCTAAGTGTAAAGGAAAATATAACCACATTTTTTTTGTAAAATTGGATCATCAAAATGTGATTATACAATTGAAAAATTTTACTAAATTCGAAATGTAGAGATGTTGTTACAAAATCATGACTGTCAGAGGAATGTAAAGAAGAAATGAATGTAAAACTGCGAAACAAATTTTTTCTGTGCAGATATTGCAACAGACCTTAATAAAGTAATTTACATTTTGTAACTTGCCTACTATAATGCATCAGTGCTGACTATTCAGCACCAGATATTCCGTTCGTGAACTGCACCCTGTTTGCAAGGACTAACACCTAGTCCCCGACCATCCTGACGCATGCACTCACCAATATGGTGAGTGGCAAAATGGCGTTTACTGCATCGTTACAAAGTCTTATATATCCTTCCTTATCTCCCTTATCTCTTTGTTTGCTTCATCTACGCCCACAAGCTCTGGGCAGGGGAGGTCCTTATCGCGTCCCATCCCGTACCTTCGGTTGCCGCCTACTACACATCAGACATCTTTTAATTGAGTCAGAAAGATGACTTCACTGTCTAAAAGATGAACCCAACACTGACAAAATTCTGCAGTGATGAAATAAGGAAAAAAACAAATCACAGTATGGTCTGAGTCTGTACTTAAAATGCCTACTGAATTCAGATCTGATTTTAAGATAGGGAGGGAATGGTTAGAGAAAAAGACCACTTAGACTACAACCAGCATTTCTGATATCAAGTAGAGAATTAAAAAAAAAAGCACAACACAATTGCAACACATTCTCTAGCATTGGTCTATGTACAGAGGCATGCACGCTTATATAACCATACATGTGTGATTTGCTATCATTTCTTTAGTAATGTTAATGAATTAAGTAATTGTGAAAATAGGAATATGCCACCTAAATTCTGTTGACTCAAGAACTACTGCTCAGTGAAAAGATAATGTGAGGATCTGTACGTGAAGCAGCATCCCTAGCACATACTGGCGTGATCAACTGATAGTATCTTACTCCTACAGGACTCCTGCTGAGCTTGGCTGTGAGAAAACTGCTACCTTTCATGTCACAAGCTGTCAGTCTTTTTAAAATGGGAACTTTATGGAAACTGTGAGATAGGAGAAGGTGCTTTATCATATGTGGATGATCATCTACACTTGGAAAATTAAAGGCTTCCTATACTTACTGAGCTCTTTCAGCTTCTGCAAAACAGGTTGTGTTTCTCTTTGTGACGCAAATTTGGATGCTGTCAGAAAATAAAATCAAGGAAAAATATAGAAGTTGTCATTGAGAATGCACATCTTTTTAAGAAAATACATTGGAGTGACATCACCTTGTTTCACCTACTGTGCTGAATCCTTTTAGATTTTCCTTGTGTTCTGTGTGTAATTTCAGATCTCTTTCTAAATGTTTTTTAAATATATTGTACATAAATATGCTTTTCCACTTCTCTCTTAACATGTTTCTGATGTCCTCTTATCCACTATGGATTCCATCCAGCTGCAAACAACATATCCCCTTCATGTCTTTTATTTTTCTTCCTTTTAGGGCATAATTCCTTGCACAACGAGGTGGTACATGAGGCCTCTTAAAATTGAAAGCATGCTTCATGGGCCCTGAGCAACTGCAAGGCCCACAAAAAAGTATTTCAAGACTCAGTATCTCTTCAGAGACAGCAGGAAAAACAAACTAAAGAACCCTAAAACCTGGAAATAGTGTCCCTTTTTTTTCCCCCCCAGAATACTTTAGAAGAACGCAAATAAGACATGACTGTGCTCTACCTGTGTTGCAATTTCCTTTTGAATAAGCAATATATGTAAATAGAGCAGTCTTAAATGTGATGCAAAATCCATCAAAGGTGTTGAAGAGATTTTGCCTGAGGGTCTTCACCAATATTAAGATAACATTTCTTTCCAAATTAAAGAGAAAGTCTCAATATCATAAGTCTTAAAAGATTGTATTTAACACTGCAAGCTTTTTTTGTTTTATTTTCCTGGCTGTGAGGTTATAATCTTGAAAATAAGCAAAGTCTTATTTGAAAGAGGAGTAGTTTTTAGTAAGGAGATTGTTTTGTCCATTTCTGGCTGATAAAACTGAATGTTGTAGCACTGGGTAAAATATGTCAGTAGTCTAAGCAAGTATGGTGTGCAATCATTCTCCATTTATGACATTTATCAGTATAAGCTTTATCAACCAAGAGTATCTGTGGAGATATATTAACCAATTTGGATATTAAAAAGCTTTAAGAGCATGCAACCAATATGAAATGAGTAAAACATTGTCATTTTTTAATAATGCTTTCAACTTTATTTCATTTTCTGTTGTTCATCACTAAAATGTCTATCAAGATAAAAAAATGTTTGAGATAAAGAGTCTAATTCTTAAATCTTCTACTGTGGTACAACAAAATACCCAGTGGATATTTCTTTTGCAAGATAACACATTGACTACAGCTTTTAACCTAAGGAATAGGGACAGATGATAGTCTCAGTATCATTGCACATCTTATCCTTGGATGCTTGTGACCAGTACTTCTTGCTCCCAATCCCTGGAAGTATGGATAGCGTGTACAACAATAATGTAAATCTCTATAATATATAAGCAGATAGTTAATGTACACTTCTGCCTACTTCTCTTATTTCTTGTTAATTTATGTTCTTCTGTAATAATACGTCTCCACTTATAAAAACAACCAGAACCTGCCTATCCTCTATAGTATCAACTGACAATACTGCATTAGCCTTGGTGTAATTCTTGCAAATGAGTTTTCAGTAGATGCAATGGATTTTCACAAAGACAACTCTCTTCAATATCTTCCAGTATGCACTAAGACAAACATAATCATCTGGCTCTTCTTTCAGTTTATATTTGTGTAATACCTAGAGAATCTTAACTTTGCCTGGGAACATAAAAGTTAAAAGAAAGATGTTATAGCAAAAATTATTTGAGTCATCTTGGCCACTTGGAGTTACTTATTTTTCAGCAATTGTGGCTCTCCGTGCCTTCAAAATCAACAACAACTCAGCAAAGGTTTACTACTGTTCATAAACTTGGAACTTCATGAGCAGGTGTTTTCAGCAAAAGACTCACCCATAATCACCAGCCCACAACTTCAAGGAGTTTTTCTTGCCAGCAATCATTGTGTCTTTTTAATAGGTTTTGGCTAAATCAGCCACCATTCCCTCGAGACTCTCTGTGACAGAATTACTAGAGAATCAGATCTGCTTAGTTTTTATGTGAAAACACAGAACTGAACATCACTGGGATACTGATGACAGTGATGACACCTCATGTTATCATTTGTGATTTACAGGTTTGTGTAGCAAGTGACAAGGTTGAACTCCACACAAGTGGATATCTGTATTAATCTTAAAAGTGGAGGAGCAATGAATGAATCTATACAGCTCTGATTCCATAAAAAAAAAAAAAAAAGTTTAAATGAAGCCATTTTACTATGATTACATCAAACTGTGTCAAATCAGTAACTCCAGTTTGTGTAAGTCATGAGGAAGCCCATGAATACTGTTTTTGCACATAAGAGTACTAGTAGAGATGTCTCTTCTGGACATTGTGTGAATTCATGTACCAACCTAAGTTACTTTATCTTTCCCATAGCCAAGTCTGAAGCATTTTGTTAGTTTCTACAGTTGGAGGTAGTACGGAAACACATTAAAGAGTATTAAAACAATCATACTTAAATAAATTTTAAATTAGTTAAAATAAAATAAAATGAAATAAATTTTATGGAGTTGGAAATAATTATTAATATCAGAAAACCAATGTTTGTGCATTCAAATGTATTGTAAAATATTTTTAAAAGGAATGCATTTCAGATAAGTTTCTAACTAATAGTTGATGGCAGAGAAGCAATGAAAATTCTTCAGCAGAGTTTACGTGGTATTCAAGCTTATTCTTTCTTTTAATCAAATTATTTCTGACAAAGTTTATTTCCTGTCTTCCTACCTTCAAATACATTTGTCATGTTCTATCATCAGATACGTGGGCTATCATTAGGTATGGATTCAGTTCACTCAGAAAAAAGAAAAAAAAATCAGCTGTGATGTTAATACAAGGTCTGGACACTATTTGCTGGATTTTACTAGTCATGAAAGGTACAGATTAATTTATCTGAACAGACATACTCTAGGGAATCTCAAGTCTCTGACTATGTTATTGAGTCAAGGTAAAATGGAGACAGCGCTACATGAGCACTTTCATGTTCTTGTAAAGTTTTGTGATCATTAACATATCGTGTCATGTTTGTTGGATTCTGTTTTTATGTGAAAGACATTTGCACATTTTCTTAATTTAGCTGTATGATCTACTATACCATGTAATTTAATTATTTACTTGACTTTCAGCATATATTTATTTTTAAGAGTACAAAATCACAATTTAATTAACCAATTCTAATATTGGATTTAATGCAAACTATCCTGAAAATGAGGCTTGTCATATAAAACAGAAAAAAAAATTTCCATTCTTCATCTGAGACTGTACTCATTAAAATACTGTGTTTCATTAAAAAATGGGCAGCTTTGCTGGCTCAGCCAAAGTTTCAGAAGTGTATTTATCCAGCTATAAGTAATATGCATTCATACTTGCAATGCTGGGAGTTGAAGTGCTGTCAGATTTTGTTGGGACTGCACTCCTTTATCCATTAAACTGCCTCAGGGGAAGCAAGTACTTCTGAGGCAACCTAAATTTCAGGCAAGCTTCTGTCAGACAACTTTTTGGTAAAAGCATTGTGACTGAACACTGGGCAGAAGACATAGTGGACTTGTCAAATTTTGTCCAGATTTAGAACAAATGTTGGGAATCCTGACAATAACAGACAGTACTGTCAATGTTTTTCTACTGACTAAAAGAGATATATTTATTCATTTCTCTTCAGCTCCAACTGCTGGCTGCTGGATAGACTGTAGCTTTTGCAAGTTTTGAACTGAGTAGCCAGACAGAATCCTACTCTTCTTTACTCTTTAATCTTCCACCATTGCAAGTGAAGTAGGCAGAACAATAAATTGTTAGACTTTTTAAAGGTTGTTCTTTCAGGGATCTTATTTTACCTGGAAATCCTTACTTCTGAAGATATCATTTCGCCTTGCTTCTAGAGTAGGATTGATAAAACAATAAAATTCCTTTGAAGTGAAAACAGCCAAAATTAAAGCTTCTTCTGTTTAACCCACTTTTTGGGAAACATTTCAAGACACAAAATGGCTTAAAAGAAAGCATTCTGTCAAGAGCTATGAGCTTCAGAAAAGCTGAAAAACAGTACTCTCACACATTTCTAATTAAATATACAATTAAAAACCTTTCAGTTGCCCCTAAGGCTTCCCAGCCTAGTTAACAGAAAACTTCTCATCTTACTTTAACAAGCAAGATAAAACTTTTTCTTTTTTAAATATCCACTGTTAAATAAAATGTCTTCCCATTATGTTTCCTCACTATGCTGCAGTAATTTATTTAAAGGTTAATCAAATGGCTCAGGATTTTACAAGAAAAAAAAAAGATAATGAGCAAAAGTAAATTTTTTTTTGTAAAGTTACTGTAATACAGACTGCATTTTGGGAGGGACTCTTTAATGGGGAATGAAGTAACAGGATAAGAGGTGAAGGAATTAAACTGAAAAAGGATAGAGTTAAATTAAATACAGGGAAGAAATTTTTCACATAGTAGATGGTGAGACGCTGGAATGTGTTGCCCAGATAAACTGTGGATGCCTCACCCCTGGAGATGTTTGAGGCCAAGCTGGATTGGAATTTGATCAACCTGATCTAGTGGAAGGCATCTGTATCCACAGCAGGGGGTTTGGAACTAGATGATCTTTAATGACCATTCCAACCCAAACAATTCTGTAATTCTATGATTTTAAGTGATTTTTTTGGTTGAGTAATATACGTGAATAAGATTACTGTGTATTATGCAAAGTATCTACTCATTTTAACAGATTTGAAGATATTTTAGTATAAGTACTCAGCTTAGCTCTTTTCAGATGAAACATTTTTAGTTTGGTTGGACTATCGACCTTGTTCCACATCCTTTTTGATGGAACAGGTGAGGTACAGATAGTAGAAGTTCCATTGTAACAGCACTGATTTGAGAATGTTATTTCAGTTCTTCCTTCTCCAAAGGATCTATAGTTCTGAGAGTTGGGACTGAACAATGGATGAAATATATACATGGCAAAATGCGTATATACCTATAATGAATTAGTGTAGTCAACATACAGAGGAGGAAAGGGTGCAGTCCTGGTTTCAATGGGGAGATTAGAGTAGGATAGTGCAAAGAAACACTGGAGAATAAATCCAACAGAAATGAGCCTATGAAAAGTGTTCAGAGGGGTACAGAATGCACTTTGTGCTGCCAAAGTGAGGATAAGATAATATTAATGTGAGTAAACATTAACATGAATCCACACCGCAAAAATTCCTACACAATATTGCTGTTTTTGAATGATGATGATTGGAATAGTTCACAAACCAGTATTAATTATAATAATCAAGGCAGTTAAGTTTGTTAACTTAACAAAAAAAAAAAAAAAAAAAAAAAAGAAACAACTTTCATTTGTTAATTCCCTATCTTCATGGTTAATGCTGCTTTTTCACATGTAAATCCTTTTTTGTTCTTAAAGGTAGTAGAAATCTTCTCAACCCATGATATATAGGTGGGACATAGAATGTTTAAACAGTATTTACATAGTTTTTAAATTCCTCAGCTTACATGAAAATGACTAAGGCCTGAAAAAATTTTTTGTGCTATAGTCAGAACAAATCTTCTGCCACAAAAGATTTTTTAAAAGGCTGCTGGAATGTTACAGTTTTTTAAAATATATATATATATTTTTCTCTTGAATTTCAATTTAAAAAAAAGGAGAGCATTACTGACAGATCTGTTTAGTGCAGTAAATATTTGAAGTTTTTCTTTAAAAAACAGTCACTATTTGTCTTCCTACATCCCTCCTATAGAAAGTGAAAAATTTGCAAACTATGTAGAAAACTTCCCTTATGGTTTCAAAGCTTCATGAAATAAGTTACAGAGTAAACAGACATATTTGTCATTTTTATCTCTTCAGATCTATGTTTTGCAAAGATTATTTTTAGAGTTTTAGCTCTGCTAGGAGCATCTTTTTTTTTTTTTTTTAACAAATGGCTAGTGTCTTCATGTAGCTATTTCATTTAAATATCTGAATGTAATGTAGTCATATGTGATAAAGTATTAGTTAATTAACTAATACTAAAGGATAACAGAGATATATATCTTAAGTTAAGTGCACTTTTTCAACCAGAGATAACTCTGAGAAGGAAACAGCATAAATACTATCAAAAAAAAATCCAACATAACCAGTTTTAATGCTCTTGGGAAATGATGAAATGTCAAGTAAGTGTTTTTAGAGATCTAATTTCCTGAAGTCTTTTGGAAATACGAAAATGTACAGCATACTTTACTTCCTGATCAATAGGAGCTTGTCCAAAAGACATCCTTCTCCTTTATGGCCTTTCTTCTTAGAAAAATCATTGGATTTCCTTAGCTTTGCACACATAAAACTGCTTTGCAACCTGATGAATCAGCTGCCTGTGATCAGTCTTTTGCAATGACTGAAGCTTTAGACTATTTGTTCCATTTTCTTTTTTATTAATAATTGAGTTTGGAAGAATAAAATACCAGAAAATCCTGAATTCAGTGTTCTCTTCTATATTCTCAAATAATAAGAAAAAAATTGTGTATACTTATAAGTATATACATTATAATGAGATCAGATTCTGTTTCACTTAATGAGTATCACAATATGGATTGAGTACATACTCTTTTTTGACTAAACTATTCCGAGTTTTACCCAGGGGAAATAAATACCTCAGAGTTAAATGAGATTTTTCAGTTATGCTCTTCTTTGAATCCCTTAACTAAATTAATAAACTCTTGGGACTCTATTTCTGTACAGAATATTCAGGTTATTGAGTTAAAAATGTATGTTGCAATGGGATTTTCTAATATTCTCAGAAATGTTCTCATACTCTGTCCTGGTTTAAGCTGGGATAGAGTTGATTTTTTTCATAATGTCTAATAATATGCTATGTTTTGGCATTAGGAGAAAAGCAATGTTGATAACACAATGATGTTTTAGTTGTTGCTGAGCAGTGCTGTACAGAGCCAAGTATGTTCCAGTTTTTCAGCTTCTCATTCTGTCTTGCCAGCTAGGGTATGCAAGGAGATGGTAGGAGACAGAACCAGGACAGCTGACCTCAGCTAGCCAAAGCGATATTCTGTACCATATTACATCATTTGAAAAAGACTATAAAACTGAGAGTAGTTGTCCCAGGGGACTGCCACAGCTCGGGGACTGGCTGAGTATCAGTTGGTGAGTGCCTAGCAATTGCTTTGTTCATCAGTTGTTTTGTATATCATTTATAATTATATGTATATAATTTCTACCTTTTTTCTTCTTTTCTGTTTTTCTCTGCTATTCCTGCTGGGAGGTTTGAGAGTGAGTGAAAGCCTATACAGTGTTTAGTTTCTTGACTGGTTAAGTGACAACTACAAAAAGTGTATTTTTTTAGCAGCATTTTCTAATG